>NW_005054523.1:630064-632992 GCF_000277835.1 Geospiza fortis
CGGGCTGGGAGAGCTGGGAAATGAAGTCTCGCCGCAATAAAATAAATGCTGATGCTGAACCCAGGCTGTTTCAGCACAGAAAAAACAGAGCTAATGACTCAAGCCCCCTCTGGTCCGTTTCTCCTCCCCGCTGACGCTCAGGAGACATCACCAGTTCACGGGCAGAGAACTATGAGTGTTTCTGAAGTGCCTCTGTTTGCCCCATAGACCTTTGTACTTTTTTTTTTTTCTAAATAGCCTCCTGCTCCCTGTTAATTTTACATTAGTCATTGCTTCCAGATTCCACTGTTTGAAGGAAAAGGTGTGGTTGGACTGAGAGCACTAGTGTTGCATGGGCTGGCTTTTCAGTTTTTTCAGCATTGTCAATTTTTGATAAATTGGAGTTTATTGATTAGGAGATTACAAGGATGATAATGTTTCCCCCTTAACTAATAACTCTATTTTTGAGGTCAACATCAAATAATTTGTTCATTGCGATAAAGATACGGGAACCTACTAAATGTGATTGTTTAGTTTATGAGGAGACAGTAATTCAGTCATGTTCATCATATTTAAAGTGGCGGGAGTGTGTGTGTTGGGAGCAAAAGCTTTTTGTTGGCATTTATATACTGTAATGTTTCTGTTAAACATTACAATGTTATATGCAAGTAAATGTAACATGACTGTGAAAGGTAGGTTGCAGTAACTTTCTCCTTCTGTGAACTGCTCTGTTGCTGCTGAAATAAGATGCTATTAATATTTTTAATTAAGGTAGAAAAGCTGATAAGCCCTTTCCAGTAAAAACTGTGTCTTTTTCCCTTTCATCTTGTTAGGTATTCAGCACAAATAGCAGTACTGATACCAGAAGTTCTGCTTTGAAACACAGTTGGAGAAAGTTTTGTGAGAGTCATCTTCTATGAGAGGGGAGAATTTGTTCATTTCTTAGAATGTCAACAAGATAACACCTTTTGGACTTTGCATTTTTATATGGTAATGCGGGATCCTTTTAAAATGAACAGTTGAATTCAGTCACACAATGTAAACAAGTTATAGGATGCAGTACCTTTTATAGAAGCTTCTTGCAATAGCAAAACAATGTCTGTAGTGCATATTGAAGTATTTTTCATATTCAGCAATAGCATATGATATGTACAAATAATAGTATTCTTAATTAGTAATGTGCGTTTGCTGTTTAGTGTAGAAATCTGCATGCACTAAGAGAAGACTCTCTGGAGAAAAGCTGCATTTTAAATGAACAGAAAACATAAATAAGAACTTCATGTACTTCTGCTTCACTTTATGTAGATTATTTCAATACATTTAGTACAGATGAAGAGCCAAAGCAGTTCTGAACTGTGGGACTGTGTGAGTAATGTCTACATTTTGTTATGGGGATTTTTTTTTCTTCATTTTGATGCTGAAAATAATCAAGTCCTGTAACGTTTGGTGCATAAAAGCAGAGAGTTCAGTGAGCTTAACAGTAGACTAGTTTGCTTTAGTACCAGGTTTAGTACTTAGTGTAATGTGCCACAGAAAAGTGCCCTAAAAAGCAAGTGGAACTTGTGGTGCTTGTCTGGAAAAGCCTAGTTGTGAGCCTGTTGTTGGCCACAGTCTGTCTCACTCTCCGTTCCTTTTCTGTCCCGTTCAGTCAGTCGGTGGCTCTGGGGGTTCCGTGGAGGTGCTGTGGGTGAGCGGCGGCGCTCGTGGCGTGGTGCAGCAGAGCAGTGCCCGAGCAGAGCGTGTTCCTGGCAGGCTGCCATGGGCTGGGACCCCGCTCCAGGCGTTCCCTGCCCTGCAGGAGCAGCAGCTCCGTGTGCCAGGGCTGCTGTGAGCTGCTACAGCAACAACGTGTTCTGCTACCTTGCACAACAAGCATGTGGGCATCTCCCCGGGAGCCTGTGTTGGTGCAGGTCAGAATTCTGGAATTTTCAGCATTTTTGCTTAGGTTTGGTGCTTTTTTTTTTTTCTCAAGCAAAAATAAGACATTAAATCCTTATGAATATGGCATATGGCATGTACTGCCAGTCCAGAGTTAAACTGGTTCTAACTTTAGTAATGAGGTGGGAAAGGAGAAAGGCCTGGCATAGCTTTTTGTGTGAGTGACCAGAAACCAGATGTGAAACTGGGCTGTTGGGCATGGCCAGTAGCTATCACTTGCTACTTGCCTCTGCCTTGATTGCAATATTGCTGACAGCAAGGCAGTTCAAATGCTAGTGAAGATGGGGAGTAAACACACAACCACAGCCAAGCCCAGAGCCAGGGCCTGTGGAAATGGCCCTTCCCAAGGAGCAGGCTGTGCCTGGCCCTGGCAGCAGAACTCGGGAATGGAGCTGGAGGGGATGATGGCACCGAGTGATCTCTGGGCATGCTTGGGAGCTTTGCTGATTCTCAGCTGCTTTTCCTAAGGCCTGCGAGATGTCCTAGTTCATTGGATAACTTCTCATGTTCTTTTATCCAAACAGAATACTCATTTATTCTGCTCGGGGGGCGGTTGCGGAGGGAGGGGAGGAGGTGGATAAAGACAGCCAAAAACTGCCTCTGGTGACCTTCCCAAAGCTTTTGCTTACATGGAAGAAAATCCCAGCGTCTTGTCAGTGAAATCTCTGCAGCTGGCAGCAGCATTCAGACCTCTGCTCCTTTCCCCCTTGCTGCCCTTAGCACCTCTCTCCTTTACTTTGAGGCAGATGAGAGAGGCCTGGATTTCAGGAGGAAGGAAGGAGTCCATCACTTTCACGGGAGATTAATTATTTTCTTTTTTGATAGTGGAATATCTGACTCTGTCATTGAAAGGGAAGGCTGAAGGAGAAGGGTCTGGGAGTGGTGTGTTATTGCGGCTCAGCTGGGCCATGGGAGGCTGGAGGAGGTGGTGCTCGGCCATGGGGCAGCCGTGTGTGTGTGTCCAGGGCCAGGGAGGCCATGGGGCAGCTGTGTGTGTGTCCAGGGCCAGGG
>NW_005054523.1:633056-633260 GCF_000277835.1 Geospiza fortis
TCCAGGGAGGCCATGGGGCAGCCGTGTGTCCAGGGGCAGGGAGGCTGTGTATCCAGGTCCAGGGAGGCCGTGGGGCAGTTGTGTGTCCAGGGGCAGAGAGGTCATGGAGTGGCTGTGTATCCAGGCCCAGGGAGGCTGTGGAATGGCTGTGATCCAGGGTTGGGGAGGCTGAGTGTCCTGGGGGAGGGAGGCCGTGGGGCAGCC
>NW_005054523.1:633731-651978 GCF_000277835.1 Geospiza fortis
CTGCCGGGATCCGTGGAGAGTGTCTGGGACCGTCTTCAACTTTCTGGTCCTCTTCATTGCATCCCACTCTTACAGGAAAACAAAGATGACTTTGGAAAGCTGGGAAAAATCTGTTCTTTGAGTATGGTGTCTTTAAACAAGGTGCCATTTTAACAGAGTTTTTGGCATGCTTTTGTTATACATGTGTTTTCCTACTTTAATTTTAAGCAATTTTACTATATTAAGAAACAGTAATTGCTATTTTTCTCCAAAACGTCTCCATGACCATCTCTTAGAGATCGTCCACCTTTTTTTTTAACTTTGCACAGCATTTTAGAGATTTTACCTAGCTAGGTAAGAAATTTCCTTACTAGGAATTGAAGATCAGTCAACTTCCTGTTTAATTGCTTTTAAAAATAATTTAAAGTACGTCTTTATTTTAGTGGAGAAAATGAAACCAGGAGTGGTTACTTAATTTGAGAGTCATTAAACCATTATTCAAGAAATAAGTAAAATTAGCCCTCCCTCCATGTAGTGTTCTAACTGAAATGTAGTGTGTTTTTGTGAACCTTCAATTAACAGCGTAGTTGATCTAATGTTTTGATTGATGTTGTGATGAATTCATTATTAAAGAGCAGAAAGGAATCTATTGTAAATTCTTTGAAGGTGCACAAGTTGAAACTTGCATTCTGCATCACAGCTCAGTGGGGGGATTTTTAATGTATTTACTGTTTGTGGATGGGTTGGTGGTTGTGGGCAGTGCATGAAATCCCCCTGTGGCTATGTGGTCGATGGGATGTGTGAGGCAGGTGGTTCACAGCCCCTGTGCAGGCTGTGGGATGAACTGGCTTTCAGGGTTCGCTGAGTTTGTGCAGAGGAGTTTAGGGCACCAGGTTGCCATTCCCTGATGAGCGAGATGCATCTCAGAGCGTTGCACGGGGGAGCCCTGATGGGATTTGCTTGTCTTGGGGCACCTGTGCTGGCTGGCAGTAGGGGTAGCTGTGCATCAGGTTGGTCCAAGAAATGCCCTTAGACTGACTGGGGCCAGGCAGAGGCAGCAGGAGCAAGAGGGAGAATGTCCTGGGAGGAGGTGGAGGGGCTGAAGGCAGGAAGGTAGGGGCAGTTTTCCTAGTGCAGGTAGGGCAAGGAGTAGCACAGGTCTGGGAGCAAGTGAGGAAAAGAAGGAGCTGTGGTGTGATGTGGTGTGATCACCTTTTGTCCTATGAGGTCCAGCTGTAAGGAGCAAGGAAGAAGCATTAAAAAATTTCTGGATTTCTGTTTTTCTGTGGGTGCCAAAAACTTTCCTGTCTTTGTCTTCTTATCAAAAGCTCCTCATCTTCTGTCTGTGGTGTGGCAAGACAAAGACTATCATCTGGGCTATGCTTTTAACAGGTTTTTATAAATGGACTCAAAAGCATTTGCATTACACGTGTCCAAATAGAAAGCACCTAATCTATCCCTTAGTTTGCTCTATATGATGTAGCTTAATGCCATCTGTGCTAGAAATCTGATGTGGATGGGAGATTTCCATTTTGTGGTGGATTTCTATCCTCTTCCCCAGAAAGGCAGCAGCAGGCAATGCATCCTAGGTTCTCTGAAAGGAAACCTCTTCAGTTCCAAACCCGTGTTCTTCACTGTCTTGCCTTGGCAGAACTTCCTGTAGCCTGGGAATTAAGTATTGGCACATTTGTTATCATACAGGTAAATCTGATTGGTGAAAACTAAAACCACAAAAACTCACCTCTCTCTGAAATTATTTCAGACAAATGATAATTCTTTAACTTCCATGTCAATGTGACAGGCTTAAAGCTGAAGCATTTCATATCTTTCACAAAATGAACCCAAGGTAGTGTATGTAATGGAACTGATTTCAGTGGCTTCTGGACAAGTGGAGCACTGGACTGCTAATTGGAGGCATTCTGTGTACAGGTATGTTTATGTGATGGTGTTCAACAATTGTCTTCTGCTAATTCATGCTCAAGTCTTGTATGGTATGTGAAGGTACATAGGGAAACAAATCTCAGAAAGACTTAGTATTTTCATAGTGTTTTTTTTAAAAACAAAATTACCTATATTCTTATTGAGAAATACACAGCAGTATTGAAATTATAGCCTATTGTGAAAGGAGATTTAATTTGTATCATACTGGTGCCTAAACTCCAAATTGACATGGCCCTCTGTGAAGTAGAGAGAACTCTGTGCTCCACAGAGCTTACAGGCACAAAGGCAAAACTTATTAAACAGCTGGAGAAGATACCAAAAACATGCCTTTCTGTAACACACACCTTATCCAGGGTGCTTGTGAGCCAGTACTAAACCTGGACTGTGTAATTTGATTCAGCCTTAATCAAAGATGTACTTGCAGAACTTGCCGCCTCTTGCTGCTCCACAGCCTTCATATCCAGCTCTGTCCTCGTAACTCATGTAATGAAAATACCCAGTTCCATATTGCAGCTGAAATTTAAAATATTGGCAGTGAAATGACTGGTACAACGCATCACTTGTTCCTGGGAGCATGTTTATATTTTGGATGGGAAATGAAAAAACATTGAACCCAGAAATCTCAGACTGGCTTGTAGATGCAAGATGTGCCCATTTGCTCTGTGTTATTGGGACTATCACATAAAGAAAGAAAATTCTGAGTTGTTTTAGTTTTCCTATTGTTCCTTAGCATAAATCATAGCAACAGCATACACTGAGATTTGGGAAATTTCACTAGATTAAATACATTAAATACATTCTTTTCCAGAAGATACTTTAAAAAAAATCCTAGTTTAGTGTTTTTCACAGAATAGACACTGGCAGAAAAACTTCCTGTGGTTCAAGAACTTCACACTTAAGGAAGTTCTGAAGTTCTGGTAGAGAGCACTGCCTGTTTTGGGATGCTTTCTGTTCAGGATGACGTAGTCAGTCTTTCAACACTCAGAGTTTTTTCATTTAGTTGTGGAACCCAGGTTATTTTTAAGCAGGAAAAAAATTCACCAGGTCATGTACTGACACTGAGACAAAATCAAAAAACTGCAACAACAAAAGACCCAATCTCAAAAAAAAAAAAATCCTGAAGATATGCGGTTAAAAGTGTTGAATTAGCAAGGCACACTGAATCCAGGAACTGGATTTGTCTGATGAGCCACTGAGTTTTATTTTGGCTAACTTGTGCTCGGAAGGGAACCACCCACTGTCCATCGGGAGCTGCTGCTGCATTGATCCAGTCTGGAAATGTAGTCATACAGTGGAGGAGGATAACATTCTGTATTAAACTTAATGCATTTATTGCTGTTCATAATGGGTAGATTTTAAATAGCTTATTTACTGTTGTAAATATAGATACAAAAGAAGATATCCTGAATCACAACTTCCTGCTTTTAGGAGGTGTGAAGCGCATGATATTTAGGAAGTCTTGCCTTGTTAGAATGCAGCAAAAGCTATTTTAGTGATACAGTTCATGATATTAATTAATATAGTAATATTGAATTGTTTTGTACTACTAGTATATTAATTTAACCTATAATATTAATATATTCCAGACTGAATTTTGAAATACTAAAGGAAGTTATTTTTTTTCAAATAGCAAAGATAATTCAAGTTATTGCATTTTTTCCAGAATTTTCCTTTTTTTTCTCTGCATCTCAGTGTGTCACAGGAGTCATATTGCAACAGAACAAAAATGTTTTACTGTGGCAATATTCCAGGGTTTTTTGTTCGGTTTGGTGTTTTTTTTTTTTTGGTTTTTTTTTGGGTTTTTTTTGTTTGTTTGGTTTTTTTTTTTTTTTTTTTTTTTTTGTTTGTTTTTTTGGTTTTTTTTTGGTTTTTTGTTTTTTGGGTTTTTATTTTTTTACCAGAGACTGAAAGAAAGTTGAAGAATATGCTTTATGTGCAGCAGTGCACACTGTGGCATGATATTTCCTCCTGGTCAGGTGTTCCCAGTTCACAAGGGACCATGTGGTGAAGGCTGTGTGGGTCGGGCTGTGTGCGCCGCTCTCAGGTAGAGCAGCTGTGGAAGTTGCAGCTCAGGACACCAATGACTGCATGAAACCCAGTCTGCACCGATCCAAACAACGCACCCCTGTGCCAGGCTGGCCTGCTGGGGCTGCTGCAGGAGCACCCGGAATCCTCAGCTCTTCGCTGAGTGCTGGAGCTGTTTTCACAGAGGTTACTGAATCCTGTCTTTCTAAACTGGTTGTTCTCCAGCTGGGTGTTGTGATTGAGCGTGGTGAAAACAAAGGACTCTGCTGCACAGACATTTTCTGTGTTTTGAAGCATAAACATGACCTTTTTCCTTGTGCATGGAAGCTGATTGATCATGCCTTAGAAGAATGCCCTGGTGTGAAAAGTTCAGAGAGCCTTTCCTTCAGCTGTGCAGCACTCAGGAAGGCCTCATTCCACAGGCCAGCAGCTGCCTTCTGCTCGTATGGGATGTCCTCACAAAATGAAGAACAGCTAACTCTGAGCAGATCACTTCTAGAGTTGCTCTTGCTTCTCTTGGAGCTGGTAATTGGTTCTTCCTTCCCCCAGGTTCCCTGACACAGGCAGGCCTTTGGAAGAACTTGTTACTGTTGTCTGCATGGCAAATAGCCACCTGCCTGTGAGGGTTTTCTTTCCAAATATTTGACGTGTCTGTCTCACTTCCAAGTCTTTAGTGGGCAAACTTAAACATGTTGGAGGAAGGGGAGACAGGCTGTGCTGCTCCATGGATTGCATTTGGCTGTTTCCCTCCTTGCACAGGATCTCGCAGAGGCTGCCTTAGCTCTGATCTCTGGACTTAAAACTATTCTCTAGCTGACTGAAATGGTTTGCATCTTACACAGAATTATAGCCAGAATAGAGATTTTTATCTTGGAATTTTTTTTTTTATCTTGGAAGCAAAAATGCCTTGTAGGTCCAGAAATTCAAGGGTGGTGTGTCCTTTTCCCTAGTACTAACATAAATACTACCTGTGAAAGCTCTGCTATGTCATGCTGCTAATGCCCAGGAACTAATTAACAACCAGCCCCAGAGCCTCTGCTCTGGCAACTTATACCAGCCTGAGGCAGGAGGAGAGCAGGGATGTACTTGGGATGTCTACACAGGCTTCTTAACTTTCTGAATTTTTACAACATTTATTTTATCAACCCTCCCATTGTACCGCTGTCTTTTGGATTTACACTTGTCAATGTGTAAATATTACACCAAGGTATGAGGTGAAAATCCTTATAGAAGAGTTTAGTCTGTTGAAATTCAAAACGGTTAAGCTTGCTTTACCTGTATTTCAGAACCAAGTTTTGGTTACTTCTAGACAACAGACAAATAACCACTGTTCTGCAATTTCTTTTGTTGCAAGAATCACTTGAACTTGGAGCTTTTAAAAGATTCCTTACAGACTATGGGAAAAAAACTTCTAGGGAACAGCTAATGCTTGGTGTTCCTTCAAAGTATTTATCCATTTTACACAACTTTAAGAAAGATATTGTAAGTTGGAATTTGTCTCTTTTACAATTACGTCCCCATAATTTAGCTGAATCTAGTGATTCCAGACTGGAAGATGCGGTGTTTGTGCAGCCAGCTCATCTCCTAGTGGAGGCTGGGAGGGAGCCCCAGGGTACAGAACACTCACTGCTCAGGTCCCTGTCAGTCGGGATTAGCCAGAGGGATCTCTGCTCTGCTGCACTGGAGCTGTTCTGAAGGATTTGTGGATAGCTCAGTTTACCATGTGCTTGTGATATTTGGACCTTTTCAGTTTCTGAAACGACACAGTTCAGTGGGAAGACAATGCTTGTCCCTGAGGATATACTGTTTTTTGGAATACAGTGCTTGTTAATGCATTGGCTGATCTCTCACATAGTGCATGGAGTGAGCAGCTCTCTGCTCTCTAGTGATGGGGACTTTGTTTGCCTTTCGAAGGCCCTTACTGATGGACAGCCTTGCATGCTTCAAAGTTCAGTCTTCCTGCCAATGTAATTCTTCAGTATGAATGTGAATCAGTTTGGTGTGTTAAATTTGTGAGACCTACACTTTCATAGATTTATGGACACTAATGGCAACCTTTCAATTTAAGTGTGCATCAGTTTTTCACTCAGTTTTCCTTGAAACAAAAGCAGGTGTTGGATATGATTAATCTTGTCCAGGATACTGGCAGTGGGCCTGTGAAACTGACTGAGGTGGTGCTAATCCCTGGCTTTATTGCTCTTTTGCCTTTTTTGTCTGGAAGTGTGTATTAGGAGATGCAGTGACTGTGCCTCTCACCTGGCCAACATTGATCATTTCTTCTTCTAGATGAAAGAACACGTCTGTCAGACTTCCTGCAGTGTGGGATCTGTGTGGGTTTACAAAGCAGATTCAAAGAGAATTGTGACTTGTGTGTGCACGGGGTAGGGGACAGTCAGCATGTCCCCCAAGTTATTGTTTATCTTGGCACAGCTGCAACTGTGATACTCATTTGGATGGGTTACAGCAGCTGTGGCCTTGACTTGTTCCTACACTGGACTGACAGCATCAGATCCCTCTTTGTCCCAGGTGAACTTAAACCAAGATGTGAAGTCTTGACACAGTACTAGAGGAGGGAGAAAAAGTGACTTGAACTAATGGTTTTCACATGCCAGCTTGTACTTTAAATGAGGTGGAACTTGAACGTGTGATGATTTTGTGGGTATGCAGACGTTCCTGGCATTGCTGTGGGTGGATGCAGTAATAGCTTTGGTTGTTACTTAGTTGAGCTACTGTGTGAAGATACAGGTGTATGTTTTATTAGACTCCTAACTGAAATGGCCCTGCCACAGGAGGAAAGCAAGCAAATCACCTTGATTTGACCTCAACATTTTCCAGCTGCAGAGATGCCAGCAGAATGTGAATCAAAACAGTACTGCCTGTAAACACATCCCAGAGGAGCCAGCTACTTTCTGCTGGTTTAACTCTGATTGAAGGAGTTTGACTCCCCTGAAGTTAGATATGATTTTATTTGTACAAATAAGAAAAAAATAAGTCAGATGTACCAGTATGATAGGAATCTTCTCTATGGATCCTAACAGTGCAATTACAACAGTGGAGAAAATAGCCACCAGTAATTCTATTCTCAAATGGTGTATTCACTGTACTTTTTTACTTTTCCAAAATGTTCATTTCACTAGGAAATTTCCTAATCTGTAGCTACAGTGATAAATTTCTTTATGGTCATTTAAGACATGTTTGGTCTTCTCTCAAATGTTTCCTTATCCTTATTTTTACACCAAGTATTCATAGAAAACAGTATCTTCTCAGTTTCTATTTTGAAAGGTTTCTGGTGATGAAAAAGGAGGATTTGGTTTCTTTATCATCATGACAGCCTTTGAATTCAAGCAGACCAGCAGAACCGACTGCAAATGTGAGAATCAAGGCTTGTGCCAGGTGCTGAGTTAACTTCCATTTCATTCTAAGGGGAGCAACACTTCAGATTCTCTGCTGGAAGTGTGTTTTTGATGCCCTCTACAACAGCATGTGCTGTTACTGTGGCCATCTCACAGGAGCAGCTATGTTCTTCTCTCCATTTACCTCTTGGTGATGACCTTGCTGTCTGTCACAGAAATTTCTTTGTTCACTATCTGTGATTTGGGTAAAGAGCATTGGCAAGATTAATGCCCCGTGCCCTTCTTGCCTACCAAACCCCCCCCCAAATTTGGAAGATATGAAAGCCTGTTGTTTTGCCAGTGTTAAGAGTGATCAATCACAAGACAATTCCTAGTGGAGAAACTTCTCTCTGGATGGAGAAGTTAATTCTACTTCTTTGTCTTCCTTCCTTAAGCAGGCTGCATACATAATGATGGTCATTTGACAACAGAGACTGTGTTTACCTTTGTCTGAGGTACCTGCTGGGCTGTTACCTGGCTGTGTTTTCTCTGCAGACAGATGTTTCTGTCATCCTTAGTTGCTGTGCTGCTTTAGCTTGCTTGTCTCCAGCTTTCTCATAACTCCATTATTATTTGACTTGGAAAACAGCAGCAGGCAGGTAGATTTCTCCTCTCCCCTTAGGCTAGGAAGGGAACATCAACCTTATTTTGCATTTGTATCTCTTTTTAAAAGTAGGTATGCTTCCCAGATAAGAACTCTATTAGCTTAGTTACATGCCTCTGTGTGTCATCCCTTCCACTGCTTTGGATTTATTTGGGAGCAGGAGATCAACTCTGCTGGGTTCAGCTGGTTCATATCACCACATTGTTTCCTATTTTGTAAGACTGGTTCTTCTTAAATCCACCACTTAAGTTACAGTTCTGCCTACTTGAATTGTCTTTCCATTTAGAAATTGAATCACTCCATAGCAATTTTGGCAACTGATTTTTTTCTGTTCTTTTAGTCTTGAGTTTGTTGAGTAATCTTTTTTATTTAACTGCATTTTTTTGTCGCCGTATCCATTAGATGAGTAGCTATGCCCCACCACTGTGCTGATTATTCGTGCCTCCATTGATGTCTAGAGCAGCCGAGTCTCACAGGACCAAGGTTCTGGTGGTATCTCTTTCTAACAGAGCTCACACCCCAAAGCGTGAGTGGCCGCCACTAGCAGCTGTCTCTTCTCTGCTGTTGGAGACTGAACAGCTTAAATGGCTGTGCTGTAACCTCTATCCTTTGTGATGTGAAGGAACTCCAGTTACAAAACTGAACAGCCTTCAGAGAGGTAGTTACTTTATATGACTTCTCTTGGTGACGTGACTGTTCCTATCCTTTGGATTTTGCTTTGGTCAGTGGGTCTTACAATTCCTTGATGGATTAAGATTGGAACTAATAAATTACAAATACTACAGAAGTCTATTGTGAAGACAGTGAATTGATAGCTTACTAAGGAAGCCCTTTTTTTCTGTTGAAAGTTGGTAGCTTTGAGCATGCTGTACTTTGTACCAGCGTAAGTTCTTCAGTCTTTTGCTAAGAGGTTGTCAGTGAGGTTGGGTCATCAGTTCTCAAGAATTCAGTGTGAAACCTGCAGTTCATATTGCCACTCCAGTAAACAGTTTCACTTTCATGAAGACTTACTTGAGGATAATGGATTCTAAAGATTTGTCCCACCCCTGCATGGTGTTTGTTGGCCTAAGGTGTGGAACAAGTAACCAGCCTTGTGTCAGAGCTTTGTCCTGTGCCAGCTCTACCACCTTTTCCTCTCCTTGAGTGCTTTAATTTCTCATTCCTGTGCAGGGCAGGGGTAGTGATGTAGTGATCTTGGCTTTGAAAGAGAATCAGACTGGCTTCACCAAGATGAGGGCTGGCTCCCTGGCACCGCTCTGACCCCGGGGCACAGGTGTGCCAGCAGTGCCACAGTGCTCCTGCTGTCCCTGGCACCGGGACCACAGCAGCAGTGTGTGGCCAGGACAGTACTCCTGGGAGGAAGCCCGGGTTGTTCTGGGCTGGATTATCAGCCTGGCATGGTTCTGCTCAGCCCTCGTGCTGTGTTTGGGTGGTGGCTGCCCTGCCTCAAGGGAGCTGTGCTCGGGTCCCCGAGTGCCCAAGGACAGCGGCTCTCCAGGATGTCACCCCAAGATACATGGGCAGGGTACTCTGTCAGTTCAGTTGTAAGTAAATACTGTCTTTTAAGGTGACCATAAGTGACAAGGGACTTCTTGTTTATTCCTGGGCATATCCTTTCTGTGGCGCACCAAGAGGATGATGACAGGCAGCAGCAGTATCAGTATTAAGAACAGATAAAAATGGGACAAGGTAGTGTGTGTGCATGTTTACCCTGCTGTATGGGAATATGCTGATCTGAAGTCTGCATTAGTAACCTTGCTGAGGGCTACTTTTAAAGCATATAAAAAGATTTTGACAGTATTCATCAGAAGATGCATGCTGAGTGTTATTTGGAATTAACCCCAGCAGCATTACTGTAGAGAAACAACTTTCGAAATGTATTTACCATTTTAAAGAAGCAGCTTCTTTGAAAACCTTATTTGAAGTAATAATTATGTGCAGACTATATATATATATATATATATATATGACATTTTTCATCAAGTTTTTATTGGGCTTTTGTCAAAAAGTTTGACAAAAGAAGTGCAGTGTTACACATTTCTTTTAAACACAGTATGTGTAAGGTAGATTTTTGAGCCTACTTTTGCCCCTCCTTGCTGGGCATGTTCACATTTGCTCTGGTATTTGCAGCTTTACCTCTTAGGTAGTATGAGGACTGAAATAATAGAGAATGTCCTATATTATATTAAGTTAATGAATAAAAACCAATGGTTTGAACCTCTGTGGAATTCCTGTGCTATTGCTGAAAAGCTCAATTTTAAATGTTTTGGGTTTGAAGTGGTCTCTCACAAACAGGCAAGAAAATGCTATTAGGTGGATATGCATTCTGTTAGTATCTGTAATCAGTGCTGCTGTCTGTGATACCGAGAAGATAACCAACAGCTGCCTTGGAGCGCCTTACTGAAATGGTTCATTTTAGGTGGCATACATGGTCTGTGTGCCAAGTATTTTCAACTTCTGCAATCCAGTGATTGGGGTGTTGGTGATTCCTCCCTTCCGCACAGGGGCTCAGTGCTGCATCCTGCCAAGGGGGCCGGTTCCTGCCCGGCGCTCCTGCTGCCTCTGCCGCACTTCACAGCGCCCGGAAAGGACGGCTCAATAGCAGCTCTCTGAAATTGTACATATTCCTAAGGAGCTGAAGTAAGACATTCTAAAAATGGAAAGATATGCCTCTAACTACAATTATCCCGTAAGCGTTGCATAAAAGAGCAATAAAGAGCAATCTCGCAAGTGGTGGAAGTGCATTCTTTTCTGCTGGTGTCATCCAGGAGTGTATTTCCTGAGTTGTGTATTGACATTCTCCTGGACTTGCAGAGAGCAAGCAGGAGCAGGCTTTCTCAGGTTTGAAAGTGGAAATCCCCTAAAACACTAATTAATTGTAGTATTTTTTTAAGACTTAAAATTGCATAATTTTCCAACTCCCTCCTTGTTACTGAGAGGCTTTGCTTTTTAGCAATGCTTTTAAACCCTTCCTTCTGAGATTTGTGTTACAGCACAGTGAAAATAACTGGTTGAGTTTGTATCTTCACTGTTGGTACATTTGCTTATTTAAATATATCAGTATTAATTGTCAGGCATATCTAAATCCTAAGTGTGAACATTTAATTTTTTCTGTTATGTGTAGATGTGAAATGATCTAAAAAATCATGTTCGTTTGAATTTGGAAGGGCAAAAAGGAACCCCTGTATTCCATTTAGAGAAGACAGCAGCACTTAAATAATTAATGTCATTTATGTTGTCTGTTACTGGCAGGAAGGTAGCTGTAGCTCTTTTAAATATTATCCTTGATTATTATTTTGTCTTTCCTGCAGTGACTTCAGTATTTTGGCTGTTACTGCTTTTCCCAAAAGTCTCTGCTTTATATCTGAACACAGGCAACTTCTGCATAAAATTTGCTTTGCTTTGGTTGCTTTCTTCTGACTTTCCAATTGATCCAGCTTGAAATTGGGTGCACAAAACTTCAGTGAAGCAGTCTGGGAAGATTGTGCATTTTCAATGCAGTGCAAAATGGAAAAGAAGCAGGAGGGATCAGTGAGGTACCTTTTTTTTCTTTTCCCTCTCTTTTCTTTGCCAGGGGAAGGTACTTTGATTACAGGCATCCCAGCTTTGTGTTTTCTTCAGAGCTGTTGTTTTTCAGTATCTGCTTTGATGTAGGACTTGGTTCTCTGTGTCACCTGCATCACCTGGAGTGTGGGTGAGGCAGGGCTATGTGTGGGAGGTGATAGGAAATTGGGTATTGCTGGGCTCGATGAGCAGACTTCAGTGTTTGGTGTGTTGGGGTCAGCTGGGTTTGAGTTTGCTGTTTAAGCTGCATTCTCCTGTAGTTCCTGAACTCTGCGTGCTGTCCCACCCTCCCTGCTTTGTGTGTCCCCTGCCCCAGCCATGCCCTATGGAATGCCTACAAGTGCCAGCTTCTGCTGCTGTGCCAGGGAGCACAGCTGTGACAGAGCCCGCTCACAAGCTGCCTTTCCATGCAAGAGAACTGCTGCTTTGATTTCAGCTTCCTAAGGAGGTGCCCTGGTCACCTCTCTTTTCCCCAGGGCTCTCACCTTGGCTTTCTTGGTTGTGTCTCACAAAGCCACATGGCAGTGTCAAGACTACACCAAATGTGTTTCTCTAGTGCTCTTGTCATTGAACAAAATTAGGTAGATTTGATAAAACAAGCCCACGCTTTTTTTCCAACACTTGAAATTCTAGTGCCTGTTACTGGTTTTGGTGTGCTTAATTGCCCTGCTCAGGAATTAGCATGTGACTAGAATATAGGGCAGGGAATTAAAAGGTAGAAATAAGATTGGTGTTGTTGTGACGACTCTTTGAGATTCCTTTGATGTTAGCATCTAAAATACGTTTGAGTCATACTTTCAGTCTTTCAGGAACTGAGGCAGGAAAACTATCTAAATTGCATCTCCAACTGGTAAACTTTGATGGCAAAATGTTGCCATCTCATGACAAAATTGCATACCTTTAGCAGATTCTACAGGAAGAAATCTTTTTCACTGTGAGCAGAAAATTGCATCTTAGGATCTTGTAGTGCTGCATAAAGATGCAGTTCTGCCACACAGCAGGAAGCCTGTGAATGCTGTTCTTAAAGTTTCTCCTTGTTTTAACTGAGCATCAGCAAAGAACCATATGCCTTCATTCAGTATTGGTTTTGCTTCTTGACCATTTTCACACTTAATCTTCATTCCTTCAATATATAGTTTTCAATCTCTCTGATTTTTTTTGTTGCTGTATGCTGGATTGCCTACATTTTGCACTGTGGATGTCTGTTTTGGAGTGTAGTTACAATTATTGACATTATTTAATGTACCATTGACCTGACTTTTCCCCCCTCTGGCACTTCAGCAAAAGTTTCCCTGCCTAGCCAGGCCCTTTAACCTGAGCCTGCCTAATTTTGTAGCTGTGTTTCTGTCACCTACCCTTACTACAGGAAGGCATATGGGTCACTTGGATGGGAACAGTTTGTGTGATTTTGTGTTTATCAACATTGGCTCATTCATCTTTCCTTGTGGTTTTCCTCAAATTAGTCAGTTGTCCTTGATCTCCTCTAATTGTGATATCATTTGTAAATTTTCGTGTTCACAACTCTTCATCTCTTCATAAAGTATTAGTAGAAATATTAAATTATCTATAGGGTAGAGTTATGTGTAATCCTACTACAGTACTTTCAATTTTGAGGGGTGAACAAAATCAAATACACCTCGGAAAATATCACCTTTGGGATATTGGAGAACCGATGGAAGTATTGGTAGTTGAGGCCTGAGAACCCAGATGCTTGTTGTCTAATTCTTATATTTTGCTTCTACATTCAAGGAGTTTTTTAACTTCTAGCTTTGAGAACAGAAGAGGAGAGAGCTTCATTTGCTTAAATGTAAAAGTTTGCAGGTAGAGTGTTCTTGGCAGCAGAGTTTTGCTGTGCAGTTCTAATTCAGGGCAAAAGGAAGAGTATTCTGCAGTTTAGTAATTGATGAAACTTCATTTTAGTAAAACCTTTTGCTAATCGGAAGCCATATTTGTTGGAAAACAGTGGTATTCCTCAATTTATGTTTATGGTATGCAAGAATTTGACTTTTCTGTAGTAGTCATTTGGGCAGGAACATCCACTGGTAGCACTGAAGAACTCTTAAATGTGTGCTGAGTAGAAGCAGGTTTCAGCATTGTCAGTTTTCCAGCCTTGCAGGGGCACAGTCAGGTTGCTGTCCGTGCCGAACGCGGCTGAGCCGCTGACGGTGCGTGGTTCGTTCCCGAGGCACGGCTGCCCCTGCAGATGTGCAGGCTGTGGTGCCAGTGAGCACACAGCTGTGCAGGGGGAGGCACTGCTCGCAGCTGCTTGGTGTCTAAAGGCAGGAGATGACCAGCGTTGGTAGTGTCCAGCTCCAGACCATCTCAGGGACACGTGTGACACCACATCGCTCAAAAACTGGCATTGTCCAAACAGGGAGCTGTGGAAGCCTGTAACTCTCCAGCTGTCTTTTGTAACGGGGATTGTAGCTGATAATTGTTATCATAGAGAAAATTTTTTGTATAATTTATATGTGTATAAAAAATGTATAAATAATATCTATTTTTTCAAATATACTATATGACAAAATTAAGAAGCATACTTTTACAAAGGCATATAGCATATATTTGGGTTGCTAATACTTCTGAGGCACATCTCCCTACAGGTAGTGAGCATTCTCTCTAGCAATAACATAGTCACACTTCAGCAATAATTTTGCTAGGAAAAAATGCAAGTAGAAATTGAACAGCGGTTGCAGCCATTGTTGTGATTGGCAGTGGTCATATCTGTACTTACAGCCATTCTCATTTTAATTGCCATTTGCTTGTTTGTAGTTTTCAGGTGGGAGATGGAGCGAGTACAGGTTTGTTTGGAGCTGGGGCACAGGGCAGCAGTGCTGTCAGCACAGCATGCCTGTGCTGCAGGTTCTCAGCTGTCAGTCTGCAAGTCATGTTGTTCTGTGAAATTCATTCTGAAGGATTTTATACCTGCATTAATTGCATCTATTCCAACACCAAACTGAGAATTTATCCTTCTCTGCATGGTTGAATGAGTAATTGATGAATGCCCTAGCCACCTGACAGCCTGTTTGTAAAACCTAAAATCCTTCTGTGGTGCTATGTGTCCCTCCTCCCCCTCAGTCTGCGATAGAAGAGAGACTGAACTTCACCCCTCAAGATCAATCTGTGTCTGTTTGCTGTTCTGCAGAGCTGGCTTTGAGCACTGTGCTCTGATGAGGCTGTGTTCAATGGCAGTGGATTTTGATACTTCAGCAGAAAAGAGCAGCACAGACGTGGGATGGCCCAAAGGGAAGGTTCAGATTTGGGGTCTCTTTTTTTCTTGTAAGTCATGGAGCCTTGTTGACTTAAACTGCTGAAAACTCTATTTATTGCCATTTAGCGTCTCGTACTTCATACGTTTGCCAAGTGTAAATGCACTCCAGACATCCTTCAGATGACAAAGAGGCTTCTTTTCAGGTGAGCTACAGACAGTGCCTCAGGCCTTGAAGGACATGGTTATAAATATGTCTTTATTCAAAATGGTTGTCTTGCTGTACATGTCTGATACCTTCTGGTGAATGGTTTGCTTGAAAGCTATAAAAGATATTAGTCTCGTGAGCATGTTACAACTAGATATTTGTGGATGTAGAATCTTGCCTGCTCACTGGAGTGGAGTTAAAGTATGTAGTCAAAAAAACCCAAAAAACTATCTTTTCCTAGGAACTGTAACAAAAATAGGTTTATCAAATGCTAGGGTAATGTACATTTTAAGATTTTAATCAGGACATAGTACCAAATGGTTTTTGAACCTGCATATATTTAAGTAAAAAACAAAAAATAAAAAAGAGGAAAAAATATGTGTTGAAAAAGGGATTAGGAAGGGGCTAAATTTAGTGGTAAATCAGTTAAACACATCTCCCACATTTCTCAGGCAACAGGTCAGGTGTGTGTAGGTTTCCGTTTTGACTATGGGACTCAGTCTGCGCAACTGTGCAGGTGGGTTTTTGTCCTGCCATTACTGAAGTTACTTTCTTCTGTGTTTTCATCAGATAACGTGTTTATTTTCTTGGTTTCATCCTTAAGTCCGCATGAACTTGTGCACTACTAATGTCCATAAAGAAAACATGTCTTGAACACAGTGGCTAGCCTGCAGTTGATGTTTGGAGTATCTTCCCCTACTGCATCTGGAAATTTCAAACCCTGTCTTTTATGTAAACACTGGAGCCATATTTCACAGAATCCATTTTTAGTTGCTTGCCTCATCTTTGCAAGTGGGTAAGTTATCATCTGCTGCCTCTCCACCCAGAGACATTCTGCAGGCTGGCAGACAGAACGCAGAGCGTGGTTCAGTCACTTGGTTGCAGGAAGCTCGAGTGTGGGAATCCCTGCCTGGTTCTTAGGTGAGCAGCTCTGGCCTTGCAGCAGGGTGGAACCAATGGGAACTGCTCCTACCTGGAAGTGTTCTGACAACTCTGTGAAAGAACCTGAAAACAGATACATTTTAATCATATCTTCCTGTAAAAACTAGGAACGTAGTACGTCTTGTTCAGGTTTTGACTTTTCATACACACTGTAAAGGATGAGCATAGTCTTTGACCAAGAGCTGAGATTTGTCTTGTTGCTCTAAGTGTAGAAATACAAGAATAACTTTGTCATGTAGTAAATAATGTTAGTGTCCCAGCAAGATGATTTTAGCTTATAGGAGGTTTTCCCCTCTGTACTAATGAGTATTTGTCTAATATCATTGGTATTTTACTATTGTTGCTTGAATTACCCTTGTAGCGAGATAAATATGAGGATTTTCAGTGATGAGAGGGTGTCCAATTTTTTTTTACCATGTTGCCCTCATGAAATAAGTACATTATTATTATTATTATTGATCCATTATTATTATTATCATGTCCTAGCTGGCAGAGTTGGTAAGAATTTTATTACCTCTTCAGCATGAATTGTGCTGATGACTGTTCTTACTGGCTGCAGGTCAGCAAGGGGAGGCTCAGAAACAGGGAACATAGGTAAGAAGCAAATTTGGAAGAATAACCAATGTAAGGAAGGCAGGAGGAATACGAAGGGAAGGAATTAGGAGGCTGTGAAAAAGCACCACTTCTGTCTGGCATCAATTCTCAAAAGGTCTGTCTTTTTCTTGGGCCTGCACTAAAAGAAGTGGGATTATTCAGTACTGATAAAGCTGTCTGGATATGTCTAAGGAAATAACAGGAGGAGCACTGAAAAGTGGGGAGTAGAGACTAATGACAATGAAAACTTAAGGTATGGTTTACTACACTTGGTTTAGTGATTTCTCATATTTCTTCTCTGTTTCTCAGTAGCATGTTCTTGCTTCCTTGTGTCAGTGATTACTTGGCTGCAAGATCGGCTGGCTCAGGAAAACACACCCCTATCTGGTCCCCAAAAGCATGGCTGAGTCAGATGAACTCCCTGAACTGCTGGCTTTGCAGTGTCTGACCAGTCAGTCAGACACAAAAGAAGGTACTTCCCAGGCTCCTTCCCTGTGTGCTGAGAGCAGTGTGAGAGCCCGGACTGGCCTGCTGCTGGAGCCACCGGGTGACTCTGCCCAGCCCCGTGCAGGGGGCTGTGGAAGGAGAAGGGCTTTAGGAGCTGGGGCTGGCGTGAGCCACGTGAGCAGAGCAGGGAGTGCACACTGGAGGCAGCACTGTCCTCTGAAGGGGCAGTTATGGGGCTGTTTAGGTGGGATTTGCTTAAGCAAATCCCACAGTTGCCCAGTGTGGTGGTCCCTGCTTAACCCTCCACGGATAGAAAGCTGAGTCTTTATGGTGGCTTGGTTTGCTCTGCTTTGATTTACTGTGTGGTTTCATAAAGCCATTTGAGTGAGTCTCTACAGCAGAGGGGCTGGGAAAACCACTGTTCTCAAAATCATTTTGGGGTATTTCAAACTGGAGGCTTCAAACTGAGCGGCTTTGTCTTTCTTGCACACTTGATCTGGACATGCCAGCCTGGAGCAAGGTTATAACTGCTTTTGGTCTTTACTTCTAAACAGAGAATTTGAAAATTCAGAACAGGTGTTAAGAATTTTCTTGGACTTATGCTACAAGATGAACTATTTAAGTATTTTCCTGAAAAATTATCTAAGTGATTGAAAGATATTATTTTTTTACCAGAGACTGAAATGGGCAACAAATTCTCCATGTTTCCAAGCTTCTCTCATTATACTCTTGAGCTCTATTAGAGACATTTACACCATGCACAAGTCCTAGTTCTGCAACATCCACCAAAAGATCATTCCAGAACATTTAAGGCTTCCAGTTCTTGTGTATTCTTTGCAATAGCAGAGAATATAGTGTGTAAACTTTGATGTTCAGTGATGTTAAGATGTAGGTGTGCTGAAATGCACTGAACAGAGCTATAAACAGTAAAATACATTTTCTGAGTTTTCATTGTGGCTGCAGAGATCCTAGATCTTCAGTGTGCAGGAGCAGTTTGAGAATTAAAAGAACTGGAATGCAGGGAAGCATTAAGGTGCATTTCTGATGGTACCTGTGTGTACTGCCTGATCCCTCAGTGCCCAGGGCTTGCAGAGAGCAGCCCAGGGCAGGACCTAGGAAACTACAGCATGGGGCTGTGGGGAATGAGGGTTTGGACAGCCTGGGAAAAATGTGGGAGCCGTCTCCTGTTCTGGGTGATGTCTGACTGCTCAGCCATGACGGGCAAACTAACTGTGAACCTAATTTTTTTGAGGCATGAAATCTGGCTGTTAGTTTTCCAATAATGAATCAGTTATCTATCTTCAAATGAGTGGTAGCACAGGGAGTATTTTGAGTAGATAAAT
>NW_005054523.1:652014-662774 GCF_000277835.1 Geospiza fortis
TTCTCTCAATTTCTTACTCATACCAGATTTCAAGGCTCTCACAAAGCCTCCTCTTGCTATTTCCTGTTATAAGGTGAAGATGAGAACCTGCCTTGCCTTTGTGAGTTCCTGTCCTTAAGCAGCATCCCTAGACAGAGCTATAGGGGGAGGACGGGGCCCTGGAGAGCTTCTCCTGCTCCCTCAGTCTCCTGTGCTGCCACCCGAGCCCACGGGCCTGGCAGGAGGGCGGGGAGGGGGCGAGCACTCTTGTTTATTAGCTCAAGTGTGTACCTAAGTGTTTGTAGGCTCAGAGCCAACAGTTATTTAATGTTGGAATCAAGATTAGAAAATCAGTAACTTTGCCAAGAAATGTGTTAATTGAAGGAACATCAGTTGAAACAACTGCCTATGTGAAAGGGTGTAGGTCTGTGATTACATCTCTTAACACTGAGATAGTTGTATATTTAACACTGACACCTTCACTAATAATTAATTTGATTGGTTTTTATCCGGATGTTTTTATTATATACTCAATACTGGGCAGATTTTCTGTTCCAATGAATTAGCACACCTTCCAGCCAGCTCAGAGGGATGTTTTCTGGACTGATTTCTTACAGAAATCTGCTGCAGATGCACTGAGAAGTTATTCACAGTGTTGGGGTGAGAAGAGAGAGAAAAGCCAAATTGAGATTGTTTCACTGCTGTATTTTGTACTTCTCTCCTGGAAATCCCAGACAGGATCCCTGCCCAAGCAAGCACTGCCCTGTTGCGTGCAGGTGGAGACAGTGGGATACATGGACCAACAGGCAGCCCCCTTCTGAGAGAAGGGCAGGTGTAACTTGTGAGTTTTTGAGACTTGTCCTTTAGATTGCTTAGCAGATGTTTCTAAATGAAGGAAAGGCTTGATTGGGTAGCTTTATTACTTGATATGCTTGCAAATTTATCAGGTCATTTAGAAACCCAAAACTCTGAGTTATAGTCATAAAAGAACTATGGTAAGTGATATAAAAAATCAGATGACACATGGAATTGTGACATGTATTCTGTGCTTTGGGTTCTTACTGCTTGATTAAAGAGTTGGTTTTCAGAAGTAAAACTTTGAAAAAACAATTTCTATTTTCTAAAACCGCAAAGCTGTGCATTTGACTTTTCAAAATTCTATTATACAACTATTAGAGGTTGTTTTTTATTCTGCTTGCTTAATTGCTGTTTAATGGGTTCTGTAGAAATGGTCCTTGAAGCTGTAGTTGTGTGCCCACCTGACATGCAGCTTGTGATAGGCTCAGTGTGGCAGCCTTTGTATCTGCAAGCTGGAACCAATGAAAATAATGTTTCAAAAATAGCCAGATAGGTCTGCTTATTCATTTGTGGCACCTTGGAAGTCAAGTAGCATTTAATGCTGGCTTATTTGTTGAGAGCGAGTTCTGTTCCAGTTGCAGTTGATGGAGGTCCCTGCACACCCACAGGCCCGGAGCTCGGCTGAGCACGAGGAGTCCCTGCAGGAGCTGCCCTGGGTGATGGTGCAGGGCCGAGCCCTGCCCGGGGTGCCCCAACTGCGCTGGGGCAGGAGGGAACGCTCACCGTGGGGCAGGAGGGAATGAATGCTTGCCATGGGGCAGGAGGGAATGAACGCTTGCCATGGGGCAGGAGGGAATGAACGCTTGCCATGGGGCAGGAGGGAATGAACGCTTGCCATGGGGCAGGAGGGAATGAACGCTTGCCATGGGGCAGGAGGGAATGAACGCTTGCCATGGGGCAGGAGGGAATGAACGCTTGCCATGGGGCAGGAGGGAATGCTCACTGTGCGCCGTGGGGCTTGGCCATGAGGAGGACAGCGTGGCATGGTCCTCACAGTGCCATGTCTGTGTGAGGGGAGACCCACGTCTGTGGGGAGGGGAGAAGGCGAGGGGAGCACCATGTGTGTGGGGAGAGAAGGTGAGGGGAGCGCCATGTCTGTGGGGAGAGAAGGTGAGGGGAGCACCATGTCTGTGGGGAGAGAAGGTGGGGGGAGCGCCATGTCTATGTGGGGAGGGGAGAAGGCAGCAGAATGGCTCTTGGTGTTCAGGTGTCCTTGTGCAGTCCTGACACAGAGACCTTTGTGCAGTTTCTTTTGCCTGTTCCAGATGATAAGTGTGGTGTAGATGTATGGTAAGAATGGGCTGTTCACACAGGCTCATTTCAGGGTATGTATAGGGCAGCCTCCCTGTGCTTCACCTGCAAGGTGCTGAGGGGAAAAGTCCTGCCGTGCTGAGTTATGCTCCTTCTCTGATGTGTTTGGGAAGCAGCTTTTCTTTCTCCATTTGCAGTGGTGGAAACTGGTGGGTGACCAGGCTTCTCCACCACAGGTTGCCCTCAAGACTGCTCCACTCCCTCTCATCACTCATCTCACCTGAGTTTCCCCAAAAACTCTTTGAATCCCTCAGTGGCTGATGTAAAACTGCACATGAACCATGTCATGAGCTCTTTTAGCAGACTGGAACAGAGTAAAGACCCGTAATAAGTAATAAAGACCCTGTGCTAGTGAACTCATGGGCCCAAGGAGGGGCCATTCCTCTCACAGCCTATATGCTGCTGTGCATAGAACGAAACCACTTGTTTTTACACCATCACCTCACCTCTCCATTAGCAGCACAGGGCTCCTTTGACAGCACAGGGCTTTGCTTTTGCCTGGGCTCTGCATTCAGGGTGAGGGAGAAACCTCACAAGAGGCCAGCAATCCCAGGAGAGATCCCTCCAGGGTCAACTCAAGTCCCCTTTCAACCCTGTCAGAAACATGCAGCTCTGCAGCACAGGTGTGCACTGATCCTGTGCATTGCCCTGTGCTCATTCAGGGGCTCATGGCTGATACAGCTCCACACAGAGGGGTCTCATGGGTCCGTTCCTGGCCTTGGAGCCTGTTTGCAGCCTAAGCATCTCCTCACCCTTTGATAATGAATGGAATGGGGAAGGAATCTGTTCCTGTTTGTCTGCCCTAGGAATATTGGGTGAGTTTGTTCTGAAAATCTAAAATGAAATATGGATTACTTCTGACATTAGACCTCACAAGCTTTTTTTTCTGAAGGAAATTAAAGCGTGGTATCTGTGTAGCAGCTTTATGAATGACACTTACTTGCTGTTTTCAAAGCGTTAAACACACTTCGTAACTATCTCTGTAATATTGGTTAATAGTGACTTTGATAATTGAACAAATTAATTGCTCTTTTCCATGGATTGGAGTTCTTAGTGTGCTGCCTCTGCAATAACACAGCTTGGGATTATTGGACGCTAATCCTGTCAGTCCTTTCCACACTATCCATAGCCCGGGGCAATTGCTTTAACTTCAGCATTTTAATTTCCTCTTTTGCAAAAAGAGCATTAGAAGCATTGCTCCCATTAAGCTTTTATTACCATAATTAGTCTCTTCCATAGTTTGTTCCTGACAGCAGAGCATTCTGCTGTTATGTGTCATTCTTCTGTGCCGAAAACTGCATGTGGTAAACTTGTACTGATCCTGGGTGTGCTTAGTAGTTAACGCTAGTATTTTTCATGCATGTTGAATTGTGCTAGTTTTATTGACCACCACAAAACAGTATTTTTTAAAATAATCTTGAAGCATCATGCAGCGTGCTTGCTCCTGCCTAACCCTTGAGTTGTGTGGGTGATTCTGGTCTCCATTTGTGAAAGTGAAACACAGTCACACAACATAGATTGAGTAATGCAAAGTTCTCTGCTAATTTAGTTAAGTTTGGAAAGCTTCTAGAAAAAAATGAATATAATTCATAGTCCTGCAAACTTGGATTTTAAACATCACTGGCTGAAAATGTAAACTATATTAAAATCTTGTTATTGCAGGCAAAATGCCAGCCCCTGAGCAGAGCCCAATGGTGGAGGAGGGGCTGCCGCAGACAGCGCAGGAGGCTTCCACAGGCCCAGGCATGGAACCAGAGACTACTGCCACGACCATTCTAGCTTCTGTAAAGGAACAGGTACCTGCCTCGTTTTCAGCAATTCGTCAGTTCCGAGTGTGTGTGGAGTTAACTGCTGTCTCTTACTGCACTGCTGCAACAACCATGGCCGTTTGTTTCTCTAGCATGTGAGCCAGTGCCACCATAGTCTATTTCGTGTATCGGTTTTAGAATCTGAATATAAGGGGTTCAGTTACTGCATTAAACAGAAGCATCATTCTGGTATTCTGTATCCCTTGGAATGTCTGCACTGCTGTTATAAGTCAGACTGGAAGTGCAGGTTTAGTGGCAAAGAAAGAGAAAAGCTAGTGTAGATTTGATGCAACGTTAGAATCCGTCCTTGTAAGTCCTGCAAAGCCAAGTGTTCAGTGCTTAAGTCCTGCACATATAGATTGGGTATGATTAATTGTACTTTATTTTAAAATGGTCTTTAAACTCTGAGTTTGTTTTCAGTTATCAATACCAAGGTATTAATACATTTTAAATCTGTAGTACATTTATGGGTGTGTATCTAAAGCGATAATTTCTGCAGGAAAAATAAAATTGCATTTGCAATCAAATTCAGCCTTAATTTGTAAAAATCATTCAAGTGGAAAATATAGCAGTTCTACAATGAAACACTCCAGTTAAAGTTTTTGTTGTTTTTTTCTTTTTTAAATTTAAGGAACACAAAGAGAGAAGGGATACTTTGGCTTTCATTGTATCATACTGAGAAATAATGATCATCTTTGTTGCCTTTATACACAAACACAACTGTTACATCTGAACCTCAGAATAAATCTGCTTTGCTGTCTCTGTTTTGGAGCTTCCTTGAAGATGAATCACAACTTGATTCAAAATGGTAGCTTTGAATGCAAACAATATCATAGTTCTTATGTTGTCCCATATAAACATTTTTTTAAAAGGTGAGAATTAGGTTATATCTTCTTGATATCAACATTTTTCACACCCATAATACCATATTGTTAAAAATTTTCTGCAGGATGATGAAATTTGAATCTTAATTTTCATGCCTAAATTAATAGTTTCAAAAGTAATTTAAGGTGACAATAGCAACCCTAAAAATTTCTCAGCAGTGTTAAAATTAATATTTACATTTGCAGTGTGCAGGATATCACTGCCAGAGGCTCTTGCAGTGTGAGAAGTCAGCCAAGAGTTACAGATACCTTCAGTCCCCTCAGTCCCCTTTCTCCAAACAACAGTTTGCCTTGTGCCGTCTTAGCCTGTCACAAATGGCCGTTAGGACTCATTTGCCTGAAGTATGTTGGTGGAGGCTTTAAGGTGGTGCAATTTATTACTGCAGTGTGCAAGGAGTGTGCTCATGGTGTGGCTAAGCTGCAGTGGCAGTGTCAGAGCTGGGCTCTCCAGGCAGGGATGCTGTGCCCAGGAGCTGCAGTGGCAGTGTCAGAGCTGGCTCTCCAGGCAGGGATCCTACCAAGTGAACAGGCAGGGCAGTGGTGTCAGGAACAGCTCCAGGCATGTGTGTGCACTAAAGGCTTTTGTTAGTGTTGCTTTGCCTGCCCAAGCAATGTTTGTATCTTTTTATTAGTCCTAGAGAAAAAATTATAATGGAATATTTCTTTCTTTTGAAAAGGAGGTTAAAACCTCTTCCTCTTTCCATTTATAAAAAGACTATTAAATATGTTGCTATTACATAACTAAATTCTGATGAAAGCTAAAAAAAATTAAACAGTCATTTATCATCAGTGTTGCACAAAGTTCAGAATTGGAGCCCTGCTGTGAAATGGACAGACACATAAAATGAGTGTGAGGGGAGGAAGATGTAAATTGTCCTTCAGTCTTGGAAGTGATAATATGAAAGAATTAAGAGCTGAACTGCTGCTTTCTGGTATTTTTTCTGTTGATAATAATTAAGGACACTGACATGTTCAACACCCTTCCTGTGTGGCAGAAAGCCCAGAACAGAATATTTCCAGTGAAGTTCTTCACTTTATTAAGCTTGAACAGAAACTGCTACGCTGTTTGCTGTTTCCCTTGGTACAGGAATTGCTGCGAGGTGCCGCAGGTCAGTGTTTGTAAAATAGAGCTGCCACACCCTGACCCAAGGACTTCAGAAACACTGCAGTGGAAACACAATCAAGAAAAACCTTTATTGTTATTTGTCAATTGGGCAAGATTTTAACTTAATAAAAACTTTTAAAATTACTACAGTAGTTCTAAGATAGATAAATGTGTTCAATTACTTCAAGCTTTCTGCCATAGGCACGAGAAGATAGTTATGATTATATAGAAAGTTGCACTAATTAGCCCTTGAACCCTACCAGCTGCTTCTAAAAAAAGTTCCCATTTGTTTCCATTTGTTTCATTTTCCTAGGAACTCTGGTTTAAAGCTACTATTTTACCAAATTGGAGTGTGTAGTCTAAACTCTGATCAGTTTCTCATTGAGTCAGGTGTCAGACAGCTGGGTCAATATCCCTTGGTCATGTTTAGGAAAGGAACGTTTCAATTCACTCATAGCGTTATAAAATAACAAGCAGAAGAGGTGTAACCTGTGAAGAAATTTAGATCACGATAGCTTTGTGCTTTTCTGACAAAGTCAAGATCTGTTTTAAAGTGAGTATGAGCCCAGGTGGACAAGAAAGCCAAAGGCACCTGGCCCTTGTCAAAACTTGTGTGGCCATCAGGACTAGGGCAGTGCCCTCCCTGGCCCTGCTGAGACATTTCTAGACCTGGGACCAGTTTTGTGTCCCCCAATATAAGAAAGACGTTGAGGGGCTGGAGTGTGTCCAGGCAAGGGAACAGGCCTGGAGAATTCCTGAGGGAGCTGGGAAGGGGCTCAGCCTGGAGCAAAGGAGGCTCAGGGGGCCCTTGTGGCTCTGCACAGCTCCTGCCAGGAGGGGACAGCCGGGGGGGCTTGGGATCATCCCAGGGAACAGGGACAGGAGCAGAGGGAACGGCCTCAGGCTGGCCCAGGGCAGCTCAGGGCGGGCACAGCAGGCATTGCCCCATGGAAAGGGGGCTCAGGCATTGGAGCTGCCCAGGGAGGTTTGCAGTGCCCATCCCTGGAGGTGTCCCAGGAATTCTGGAGGTGGCACTCGGGGCTCTGGGCTGGGCACAGGGTGGGCATTGGGCACAGCTGGCACTCCATGGGCTGGGAGGGCTTTCCCAACCTCAGGGATTCTGTGATTCTAATAGAGGAATTCCTTTTTGAATGCATGAGAATCCCAAGACTAATTGTAATGAAGCTGTAACATATTTTCATATTTTTGTCTTGAAGTAAATTTGATGATGGATTTTGAGTATTTTGGTTTTTTTGTGGTTTGTTTTTTATTTTTTTGTTTGGGGAGGGGATTGTTTTCTATGGGTTTGTTTTAGAGGGTTGAGATTTTTTTTCCCTAAAACATGAATTTCCCTTCTAAAATGTTACAAGGCTTCCATACTGTCATGGGTAGAAGTATCTTAGGAATTGCTGAAACAAGTTTTAAATAAAAGTAAAACATGTCTATACTGCTGAATCCAGGGGGGTTCTGAATCCTGCATAGATGTTTAGTTGAGTTCTGTAGGGAATCTCTTATCCAAGTTAAAAGTAAATTGAGTATTTTCATACTAAAATAACAATTTATTAGAAATTGTTGGGGCAGGATGGTATTTTGGGGGGCTTGGAATGTAGGGCAGCTAATTGCCAACTGCTCCTTGTAGGTTTGTGAAATCATTGCTATTTTGTGTGGTCAAGCTGTATACTGCTGGATTTGGAATGAACTGCTGCTGAATTGACAGGATTAAATGGGGTCATTTGGAATTGTGAATTTCATGCTTAGCACATTATTTTTCAGTGGCTGGGCTGAGAAAAGGTCTTGCAGGAAACACCACTCATCAATGCAGTTTTCAAAAGTAACTGGAATATCCTGATTTTAATGTCTCTGCTAAGACAGAAGCACTTGCAGCAGTGACTGTTTTTTTAGTTTCTTCTTTGGTCTAGCTGTTTGTGACACTTAGAGATGGGCAACTCTTCACCTTTTCTTTAGTAAGTAGGTGACAGAGTAAGAATGACTGGATATGCTTTCAGATGAAAAATACTTGGGTTTCTCTACATGTTTTTCTGGAAGTGTTGTTTGTTCAGGACTTCAGCAAAATTTTTTCCTTTTGTGTAAGTGCATTGAACTGTATCGTATAAATAGAGAATGTGCACCTCGCTTTTTTCCTTCATTATTGTTTAAGTACAAAATTTTACATTATTTTTGAGATGCTTTTTATAGGGTCTGGGAGCAGGGAGCAAACCTCTGTTTTTCAGATGGAAACAGAAGGAAGAATGCATTCTGCCAATTTTTTATTGCGTGTTAAAACATCTTTTTGACTGAGAACTATTGATATTAAGTCTTGGAGATTTCTTTACAGTTCAGATATGTAGTGCTGTACATTCAGTAGTCTGTGTAGGCATGTCACTTCATGGAGATACCTGAAAAGAGACTTACTAAATGAGCTTCCAGTAACTGGGCACAAACTTTGAAATTCTGATTTGCATGCATCTAGTGATCAGTTAGGTGATAAATGTGTGGCAGTTCTGAATTGAAGGCAGTACTTTTTGTTGAATGGACTCCCAACTTTGGCATGAGTGAAACAAAAATCTTGGTCAACATTTTGTGAATGGCTGGAAGAACTGGGGTTTTCTTCCAACTCTCTTAGTGTTGTGTTCAATTGCATTGGTCACTCTTGCCTACTTAATCCTAGAACTTTGAGGTTTAGAGTTTCTGCTGTTTACCAGCATTTTATTTTCAGTGAGTCAAGTCTGAGATGTCAACTTCCTGAAGGTTTTACTCCAGAGTAAATTTAATGCCGCTGCTCTCTCAGGTGAAATAGCTAGCTCATTTCCTTAATCAAAATTCTCTGTACTCCTTTATCCATATGATGACCCAGAAGTTAATTTTACTCTCTCCTTTGTACTGTTAGGCTTCAGAGGAGAAACTCCCCTTGAAAAAGAGCCTATGTGGAGTTGTGGGGGCCTCTGACATATGCTGGAGTATTGACACCTTGTGTAGCACACTTGGTTTAGATTATCAGCTTGTGTGCTCAGCAGCGACTGACCCCTGGTGCCCAGCTGGCAGAGCAGTACCCTCGGCTCCAGCCCTGACTTGAGCTGCCCGAGTGCTGTCACAAAGCTTCCAGAGAGGATGTGTCAGAGGCAGTCCGGGAATGCCTCCAGTGCCATTCTTCCCTCCTGCCACTGGCAACAGTAAGCTTTTTATAAAATGCTAAAATTTTGATCTCTCATCAGCTAGAGCAGCACTAAACTGTTGTACCAGACTAGTGAACAATGCATGCATAAAAGTATTAAGGGCTTTAATGGTCTGCTGCTGTTGAATACAGAGTAAGTGTGACCAGCCAGTAATTGTAGCTGTGTCATCTCACATCCTGTAATCTGTGATTCTCTCTACACTGTCCAATTTTTTGTCTTTTGTCTTCTGTTTTGGAAGATACTGAGATACTGAAAGCATGCAAATGCACTTGTGTGCGTGAGTAAACTTAATTTTTACAGAAAACATTAAGGTTGCTCTAGTATGGTTAGTTAGAAGTATAGGCTTTTTCTGCAATAGGTTATGGTTGAGAATTTAAATATTGGGTCACTACAGTATGACATCCATTTTGGAAAATACAGTATTCAGTGTGGGTTTAAGTAGTCAGTTGCTTGATCTAGCTCTGAATTATGGCAGGAAGAAACAGAGAACTTTGCATAGATGAGTGCAAGAGGTTAATATAAAGGAAGGTATAAATCAGCTTCTGTTTCGTTTGTCCTCTTCTTTGTTGCACATTTGTATCATGAAAATATCCAAAATATAATAGCCTTTTCTGTAGCACTGTGTGAACTTTCACAGGTGATGGAAGTTTTATGGCTCTGCACTGTGTTTACAGTTGAATAGGAAATAGTAAACACAAGGTAAAAATATTCCTCTCAAATGCAGGCTACACTTTCTTAGATGAGTAACTTGAGCTATTGAAAGAGGATCAGCTCAGTTGTTCAACAGACAATGCTTTTGTGATTAGAAAACATTTCATAGTTCAGCTTACAGTTATGCTCATAATGTTTTGTAGGCAGTGACATTTAGCATTTGAAGCAAGTTACCATATGCCAGTGTTACTGCAACTGGGAATACCAGCCCATCCTAGTCCAGTCTCTTGCCACAGCGGCCACTGAGAGCTGGTCAAGTCAAGAAGCTGCAAGAGATGCCTTTGTTTGCTGGAGGCCTTGTCTCCCTCTGATGTCCAGCTGCCCAGTCTGGGTCTGGCTAGCCAGGCATGAACCATTCAAAAGGAATCTATGACTTCTCTTCATTGCTTGTGCAGTTGCTACTGATTCGAGCAGAGCTGTCAGTAGAAAACCTTTTGCTAGCCACCTGAACCACTGTTTGTTTAAAATTGTTTTTCCAGAGCTCCTCAAATCACAACAGGGTGGGAAGGAAGTAATTTTTATTTTTCAGTGTGGTGAATGTAGATTCCTTATTCTCATCTATGTTACTGAGGGATAAAAGTTCTCCATTAACATAAATGAAAAAGGTGAATCTGCAACATGGTATCATGATAGGATGCAGATAGAAGGCACAGAATTGCTCCCAAACTCTCTTTTATTATCCAACGCCTGCAACAGGAGAATGGCAGTCTTCATGGTCAGTTGTGCTAACAGCATTCCCATCACTTCCTTGTTTTCAAATATTTGCTGGTAAGAGGCCAGCACCGTGGTGGTTGTTGTCCCTTGCCCTGGAGCCACCAGGCTCTCAGAGACACTGAGCTTTTACATGGAAAGACGATTCAGCTGCTGAGATTGGTGTAGCTGGCCTTGCCTGTTCCTTGGTGCAGAGAAATGTCAACCCAAGTGAGATTCC
>NW_005054523.1:662789-675174 GCF_000277835.1 Geospiza fortis
TTCCTGCTGGGCAGAGCTCACCAAGGAAGAGCAGTTGGTCACCTGGTGTGAACACTACAACACCAGCGCAGGGCTTGGCCCTCCTCTGAAAAAAGCTGCAGCCTCCAAAAGGAGATTAGACAGCTCTGGAATGTCCTGGGCTCTGGTTTTCACTACGGCAGCCTGTCTGCCTGCAGTTGGTACAACTGCTTCCCAAAGCAAGCTGCTTGCTTGCCCCATGTCTGCGCGCTTCCTGATCTGGAGCTGAAATTGTGCTTAAGGCTTTTATTGTAGTTTTGTATTAAGAATTATGGCCTGTGGCTTTGCAGTGGAATTTTAGGTTGTGAACATAAAACCTGCAGTTCAATAAGGTGATTAAGTAATTGCTGCTAAAGAGGTTTATAGAATTACAGGTTGCTTTTTTCCCCCCTCAATGTATGTTGAATAATTTTAAATAAAAGTAGTTCTGGCCGAGCCAGTGTAGTATGTCTAAGAAAGTTTGTTTGCTCCTTGGGATGCTGTATGGCAGTGTGTTCTATAATTTTGTGTCTGATTTTACTATGTGCTTGCCACATAGATGTTCTGCTGCAAATAATAAGCTTATTAAGAGTTGTATTTGAGTCCTGCAATGCAAATTTGTCAATAGCCAGTGCTGTAGGAGTCAGTGTGTTGTGATTTGTGCCCAGGGCAGAGCTCTGTGCAGGGAGCATCCTGTTCAAGAAGTGAGCTCTCCCACTGCTCCCAGAGAACCTGGAGAGAGAAACAAATTCTGATAGATTCCTGCCAGAACTAGTGTGCTGTCTGATAGATACCCATTGTGGGGTATGTCCAATGTGCACTCAGAGTGGTATAAAATTTCATTATAAGGAGGCATAAACTAGAAAGGTGATTAATTTAAAGCTGGTTAGGACTTCGTTTTCTATAATAATAATAATAATAATATGATTTAAGGTAAAATAAAAAAGTTTTAAAGCATGAGATATTCTAGCTGTAAAAAAGATGGTAGCTCTAAAACTATCCATCTTGTGTATTTATGCAGGTATTTAAGACATAGCACCTGCTGCAGATCTCAAATTTAAGAAGGCCCATACACAAATCAGCAGTCATGGTTTCAAAGTTTGTAAACTGCTGCTTCATTGGACTCCCTGGCTGGGCATGCCAGAATATACTCAGACTAGAAGATAGAGCTGGATTTCTTTTTCTTACTATGCTTGCACTTGCAAAAGCACATTGGATCTTCCTAAGCATCAGCATGATTTAAAACTGGCTGATGAGTTGCAGGCCTCCTTCCCCTCTGCTGTTCAGTGCACTATGCATGCAGTTTGTGGCTTTCTGGTCAATGCCAAAATAAAGTGAGGAGCAATGTAAATAGACAGCTGATGGTGTCATTCCCAACTCAGCAGTGCAAGTGTTTCTGAAGTGGCCAAATGAGCCTTGATGGCTTTTTCTCCTAATCTCAGTTTTTCTGATAGAATACAAGTGAATTTTGGTTTTAAATGTAGTTTAAATATTGCTGTGTTGTCCACTTACGCCATTCAGCTCTTCTACTCTGAAGAAAAATAGAAGTATAGTTCTTCTGTTTTAACTGCCTTTGAATTTTTGTAGTGTGGGGCAAAACCCAGGGATTTTTATTTAAATGGGCAATTTATTACTTGAAATGTTATGCAGCAAGATGTTTTCTTGAATGATGTGTTCATTAATGCCTCTATCTGTATTGGAAAGGGAAATGAATAGAGATTGGTTGAATGGAAGCAATTAATGGCTAGCATATTTAATTTTATTCATCTAATTAAAAGATCAGTAAATAACAATAGATTCAGATTTGCAGTTTGCATCCATGACATTGCTGTCTAAATATTGGTTTAATAGTGAGGAACAGGAAACATATCCTGGATGCAAACCCGCTTTTTCTGGCCAAAATTGGGGATGTTAAGGTGTTTATTCAGTTTGGTTAGGGAGTTATCAGAAATGTTTGGACGTGTCCACAATCGCATGTATCCTCTGGAAGGGCAGGAGTGGAGAGTGGCTGGTGAAAGGGAAATGGTTCCACCCCATTCCATGGGGTGTGAAGAGCAGTTTGCAGGAGCTGCTGTGCCTGGCTCCACACAGCTGCTGGGCAGAACCATAGCGGGACTCACTCTGGAGAAACCCCATCAGTCATTTGAGCTTTCACATCAAACGAGTGCTCTGTGCTGCACTTGACCTCTGTATAAGACTTGCTTGGTGCTTCTTATTGGTGTTCATCTATTTTTAGATGTTTTACCTAAACTTCAGAGGGTTTACAGTATCAGTTTGAGAAATAATGCAATTGCTCAATAGAACCATTTTCTCTGCTCAATAAAAGCTAACTGAGGAGAAAAATGCCCTCAATATCCTTTGATGTGACATAGTCTGGATTTCAGAGAGCTTTAGAAAATGGTTCCAGATTTCAGTTACACCCGTCCTGCGCAGCACTGTTATTTCCCACGTCACCCTTGCAGTGTTGCATTCCAAAAGCCTCTTAAAAAGGCTGAAGAAGTTTGGTACCCTTGGCCAAGAAATATAAAAAAGCTGAACTCAGAAAAGGTGAAATAGCCCATCTCTACACTCAGCCAGTTTGAAGTTATAAATCTTAAGGTTTCCAACTACAGTCAGAATGTAGGATAACTTAGGATTTGAAGGTTTGTGATTGGAAAGGTTAGGATATTTTCCGGTTTCCTTGTTTATAGATTAAATTGAAGACTGACTTTATAGGCACTGATTTTGTTAGACTGTGGTAATGTAAGAAGACGCTAAAAATTTAATTGTAGGAGTAATAAAACCCAAGAATGCTTAAACATGTTTTTCTTTCTGTAACAGGTGATAAATCAATATTTGCATGAATCACTGATTTAAAGACCCATTTAATTTCCACTTTTGTAGTTTATTCACCTAAGGAAGAGTCAAAACACACAACTGTGATGAATCAGTGATTGTTTCAGAGTTAATCCGCACCCATTTTTAACATCAAGAATGCTTTTCTTTTTATTTTGAAATTTCAGGAGCTTCAATTTCAAAGACTTACCAGAGAACTGGAAGTGGAAAGGCAAATTGTGGCTAATCAGCTAGAGAGATGTAGGCTTGGAGCAGAGTCACCAAGTATCGCCAGCACAAGGTACAGGTCCTGATGACTTTACTTTCATTTGTCCCAGGAATTAAAGGCTTTTTAGTGGTGCTTATGTCCTCTCTACATCTATTTTCACTGATAGCTATTCACCTCTATTAATATCTGAAGGATTAAAAAAATGCAGATTTGCTGTAAAGAGTTATGGGACAGTTTCAAGAGGCCTCTGTAATGATTAGTGTATTCCAGACATGTTCTGAATTCACACCTGGAGAATCAGTGGTTTCCAGGGTCACCTGGAAACAGCCAGCAAGTCCCAGGACTACCTGTTTTTGGTGGCAGTGCTGGTTAATTTGTTTTGGGGGGGACCATAGGATTGCTTAGGTTCCCGGTACAGAGTCTGGCAGAGTGGGTAGAAGAATCAGTTATATTGGTGAATTCAAGAAGATAGCTGTTAGAAAAGTTGAAGACTGAAAAGTACCTCGCTTACTTAAAATATTTGTGAAAATGTCTGCTTACCTGTCTCAACCAGAAAAGCAAAATATTAGGTTTTGTGGTTTCCGGTGGCTTGTAAGGGGTAATACAAGTTTATGGAGTTTAGTACATGGCATTTTATTAGAGAAATCCCCTACACTAAGAATTTAAAGTTACACTAAGTTTTCCATATAGTGCATATAGTTGTAAATGTGTTGTTGGTGTAGGTACTTGAAATGGAAGCTGAAGGACAAGTAAAGCAGGCCAGGCAGTGTGCAGGGGCACTGGAGTGTGGCTGGCAGCTCCGTGGGCAGCCAGCCAGGAACAGCCCTTTGCTGCTGCTGCCTCGCAGCACACATGTATTCCCTCCATGGGGGCGTAGCCGCGCAGGGAGCTGAAATACTACACAAATATGTGTGAAGCACATACATTTTAACACAATTATATTTTTAGCTTTTTACAGCTTTTCACCATTTTATAAATATTTAATAAATAGTACTTAATTTTTTCATCTGTTGCCTTTTCTTGATGACAGCAGCAGTATAGGCAAGCAGGAAGGTGGGCGACGGAAATCACTGCTTTTCTCTCAAGTGGTGCTGTTTAAATCAGAAATACTTTTCACCTTATGGAGTACTTGCAGAGATAATAGGCTTAAACTGTTTCATGTCATGCAAAACCTGCAAGAGATGCGCTGGGAATTGACCTCTCCAATCTAGGAATGGGAAATCATAATTGTGTTTACATATTTTTTTTTAAAAATAGCACACTGCTTAACAAAATCAGAAATCTGCAATTTCCCTATGTGTCAGTGTTGTTTCTGAAGGCCTGCTGTGCTGTGCATAGGTGTGGGCTGGACCTATATGGGACCTCCACCAGCCCCTTCTGCCTTAGCAGACTGGCAGAGCCACTTCACTGAGAGAGGTGCTGGCCCCTGTTATAACCTGGAAATTCAAAGCTGGAAGTGTTTGCGAGCTGCCGCATGAAAATGTAAAGTAGTGCTGGTGATCCTTAGCGTGTTTTGTTTCTAAATGTTTTCATGCAAAACCTTTTCCATTTATCAGATTTTTACTTTTTCCAGATTGGCAGCTGGTTCAATTTTGTATCTAAGATAGCTTTGAGCTAAAGCAGTGAAATGGCAAGGAAAAGGTGTGAAATTAAGAAAGGGGCAAAACCAAGAAACAAACAAACAAGAAAAATCAAATTAGTCAAAACCTCAAACAAAAAAACCCAAACAAAGCAATCCAAATCCTTAAAAATACAAGTGAGGAAAAACATCAAAAGGGATTAAAAAAAAGCATAAATGGATTTCAGCACATTTTGTATGCATGCTCCATCTCCAGTTACCAAATATTTGTGTTACTGTCATATTTGTCTCTAATTGTAAACTGAACGTCATATCAAGCTGTTATGATATTTCTGGTAGAGGACTATTTCTGCATTTCTACTCTACTAACCTAATTCTTTTTCAAGGATAGTAGTGGGCTAAATTAACATTTTCCAAAGTTCAGTTTGCCGCATGTGGGCTCTCTTTGGATCTATTGCGTGCTGCTGTCAGGAAGAGACAGCATTGTGACTAATTCCAGCAACAGCTCGGCATGGGCCCTGCAGTGTGTCACCACAGAGGCTTTTAAACACTGGGATGAAATGCACTGGAGTTCCTGCTCAAAGCTGACAGATTTGCTGTTTCCTAGATATTGCTCCTGCTAGGTGACAAAATCAGGTGCTGATATCAGTAGGTGATGTAAGCTAGACTTGTTCCAAAATCATTGAATAAGAGTCAAGTTAAATGCTTAACCAGTTGAAGTGTCGATGAAGCAGCTTTCCTCCTGTGACCCACGGTCAGAGCAGCCTTTCTCATTCCTACGTTCTGTACCTGTAGATGAAATTCAAGTAGTCAGGTATGTTGGGCAGGGATGTGCTCTGGGTTATAGCCTTGTGTGTGTGACAATAAAGTATATGTGTGTATTCAGTGTGCGTTACCATTGCCAGCAACGCAGAGCTGTGTTGCCTCAGTGTAAGGAACTGAGTTTCCAAAAAGTCTCAAGAGCAGAGCAAAAGGGCAAGAGTGGAAAACTTGGTATTCAGGTAGCATGAGAATTCTAGGGCCAGAGGTTGACTTTCAGACACCTGTAGTCTGCATTGGAATTCTCCTTTTACTTGAAGTCTCATTGTAACTCTAGTTGTGTTTGTGCTAGCATGTGTCTTTAGCACTCTTTTGTACAAATATTTTGTTTCCAAAAAGGCTCCTAAATGGTTGTTTCATTTTACAAAAGAAGTATCCCATGCTGTTCATGTGGCCGAGCTAGTTTTTTGTAATCGGTAGCTGTGGTAGAAAGAAGTAAAATAAAAGGTCATTTATAAATTGCTACATCTTACCCAAAATCACAGTCTCATGCTGATATTTAGACACAATCAAATCTGATGGACTTGCCTGTTTTTCCTTTGAAAAGCTTTTTATTTGGAAAACAGTAGCTTATAATCACTGCAAAAATGATCTATTATTCAAAGTTTGATATTTTATATTTCGAGTGAGGAAATTTTCTCATAAAAATGTTTTGACTAATGTTAGTAACACGTGAATGAATTCTGCATTTGCCTGAATCAGTACTACTGTGAGCACAGGGAAGCACGTGACTCGGTGGAAGGACAAAAGGGTGAAGATAGTTTGATAAAAAAATCAGTACTGGAAAAATACAGGGGAAGGTTTGGTTTTACACTGGTGTCAGACACCTGCTTGGTCTGTGCAGAAGCTGGCTCTGAAGGCATCTTGCTAACCTGGACAGTGTGGTATCTGTCACCTCCTCACTCAGAGTTGTAGCTGTGTGTGTCAGGTGGTTTGACTTGTTCTGTACAAAGGATCAGAAATCTCTCTGGAAAACTGGAAACTGAAAAAACAGTGAAAACATGAACAGAAACAGACCTACGATTTTTGGACTGCTTTACATGCAGAAACCAGATGCTCTGGAGTGGTGATCCCCAAGGCTGCTTTGCTGGACCCTGCCACGAGCAGTGCCTGCTGCTGTCTGAACAAAGTGGTGCTGGTGGCACACGCTGGTGTGCGCTGTCACTGACAGCAAAGCACCTTAAACAGGAGTTTGTGTCATAGGCTGTGCTCTCCCCTGTCCTGTTGCAGACAGGTTGTGCTGCGTGCTGCTGTGGTGTACAGGAAGTTACCGTGAATAATTCCCACCGACTAATAGAAAATTGAACTCGAGAGCCAATGGTTTGGTTGTCAGGTATAAAGCACTGAAGAATGGTATTTACATGAACTATTTTTTAAGTTTTATCTGCTGGGGGGTTTTGTAAAGTTTTCTATGATTAATTAAAAATAAAATAAAAACTAACCACATGATTCATTTGTGTGATAATTTTTTTTCTTTCTACAGCTCTACTGAGAAGTCATTTCCTTGGAGATCCTCAGGTATTATCTTTTATGTACAATTTGCTTTAAGCCCAAGTAGATTTATTTTCTTGGCATTCATAGCTTGTTTTGACAAAAATGGAACATTAAGCAGCAATGCTACATATATTTTCCAAGTGTCTTTTCTAAAGTACCACATTAATGTTTTCTTTGTCACGTATGGGACACGTGTTCTCTATGTCACTGTAAAAGGTGCTTGAGCTTATAGGTAGTTGCAAGTACTTTTCTTGTATCTTTATGTGCCTTTGCATTTTTGCCTGAGCTGTGACTGTAACATAAGGCTTGTCATGTATTGGGTGTTCCTTGCAATTAACTAAAATTTACTTATGAGTCTTCCCCTTGGCAGGTAAGGAGCATGAAAAAATACTGCATGTTTTAAGCTTGAAAACTCTTTTGGTTTTTGGTTTGGGTTTATTTGGGGTGTGTTGTTTTTTGGTTTTTTGGGTTTGTTTTTTTTTTGCAGATGTTCTTACTTAACTGAGAAAAACTCTGATTAGTGGAGGTTTTTCTGAGAGTGCTTTTTCTACTTTTGTATCTTGAGATAGTGTGAAGTTTCTTTCCAAAATAAGCATTTTCTTATACTGCTCCATCTGCTCCTGGTTGTACTGGGGGAGAGGGTAGGACTGTGTCTTCAAGGTGGCATTCCCTGGTCTGTTGGAATAATCCCTTCTGGCCCTGACAGGTTGTGTGCATCAGCTGATGTTTGACATTGCGGAGTGGCTCTCTGAACCCCACGGGCTCTGGAGTGATGGGGGCGTGTGCAGGAGCCACTGCAGGGCAGGCACAGACGGGCTCCTGCAGGTCACTTGTTGTGCTGGTCACCGTGTGCTCTTGACATGCTGGCCAAAGTGGCCAGGGCAATGCCAGTGCAGCTGGCATTGTGGGGTGAGAGCTGCATGAGCCCTGTTGTGCAGAGCCTTCCTGTGCCACTCGTGCAGGGTGCTGTCTGTCCTCGGAGCTGTGTGGCTGCTGCACAGGGACCCTGCCTGCTGCTGCTGCTCAATCAAGCATATTCATAATTACCATCATTGGGATTACTTTGTAGCCATTCCCGGGTTTTGTTTTATTTGGAGATTAGGCCCTTAAACTGGTGCATAATTGTATTTTCATGGTTTCTGTTGCTGCAGCTGAGGTGAGGCACGTGTTAGCTTTTTTCCTTTATTTTAATGCTAATTGCTCAACAGCCTACTTGCACTGCCATTTAACTTCTGCTAGTCATGGTGGTACTTTTCAGGTATTCTTTCAGCAGTGGTTTTAAACAAAAATCAAACTTGTTTTTTCAAGTAACTGAGAAACAAGTCTTAAATTTTTTTTCAATGTGAGTGTTGGATTTGTGGGTTTTGTTTGTTGCGATTTTTTAAATCACATTGTTTCCCCTTCCTCTATAATGTCCCAATGATATTTCACAACTGGTACAGATTCCTACTGAGAGCTCTCAGGTGTTGTTTTACTTACTTATTTCAGCCAGTTCAATTCCACTGCATTATTTCCTCTTCTGATTTTCCCGTAACTTACTCACTTTTCTCCTTGACCTTCTATTAGTCTTTCTCTCTCTCTTTCTCTCTCTCTTTCTCTCTCTCTTTCTCTTCTCTCTTTCTCTTCTCTCTTTCTCTTCTCTCTTTCTTTCTTTCTCTCTTTCTTTCTCTCTTTATTTTTCTTTCCTTCTTTTATCCAGCTCATGTTTTTATTTTGTTGTTTTATTCTCCCTTCACATTTGTGTATTTTTCTTTAGAAATCTCATGTGCATCTCCCTGCTAAGCAGTCACTTGAGACATGGCCAAAAATTCTACTTCTGTTTCAATGCTCTATGTGTTACTGCAAACCTAGATGTGTATTTTGCATGTCTCTATATTCAAAGTAGCCATTCCTAAGTAATTGCTCAGAAGTGGGCATGTTGGAAAAAATCCCTGTTTCTTGCTTAGAAGTTCCTGATCTACATTTCATTTCCTGTTTACATTTATGCTGTGATTATGGTTTGATTATAAGTTTTTATTCCCCAATTCACCATGAATCTTTGTTTTGTAGAAGTGTCACTAGTTGCTTTATAAACTGTAATCTGAAAATACTGAAGATAAAGATGGATTAAACCACTGCCTTAAGTCACCTTTTCTGTGACTATTAGGTAGTGGTTTATGTCAAAAGCATCAGTGGATGATAAGATGTGACTGTAGCTGTAATTGCTTTCTGCATCAGTGGAATTATACAGAATTTTTCACAGAAATATAAAGTGATGTTGTTTTGCAGATGCTTATAAATAGAATATTAGATCAGCCATTTATAAGAAGGGTATTATTTTATTCAGGACATTCCTCCTGTTTTATGGTAGTGGAGTCAGATAGAAACACAACAATTCATATTATTGTGCATTCTTGCCTTTGTTAAACAGCCTAAACAATCTTTATTTTTTAGCCCTATGAAGGCTTTGGCCTGGTGGGCAGTGTGTGATGGGAGCGAGATTGGGCTCAAACTCTGTCCTGGGAACATCTGCACTGAACAGCACAATTGGGCCTTATTCTTCCTGTGTCTCTCCCCAAACTGATTGTCAGTTTGACATTGATTTAGTATCATGTAATATCCAGTAACTGAGATAATAGGCCTTGTATCAGATAAACAAAAAGATTAAAGTATTGAAGTTGGATGTAATCCTAATGTGAATGTCCAAGTCCTCCAAGTGTTTTATTCTGAAGAACATGGAACACCCACTGGTGGCTGTTACCATCTGGTGTTGAGCTGGTGTAACAGGCTGTGAAGTCAGTTCTGGCAGTGTTGGTTCTCTGGATCATTTCTAGGCATACTGATGATTAAACTAATAGAAGTGTAGTAACACTTCTTATTAAATCTTAATTAAATTTGGTAATAATGCTCCTATTCTAGTAAAATAACTAGCCTCAAATTTTACAAGCTAGTTTTGACCTAAGAGTGTACTACTGGTAAATAACTGCTGACTGCCTAGGATTTCTAGGATTTATTGATTTTTTAAAAAACCTGACTAGCATTCAAGCATTCTTCATAATAGCAATTGCTGAGTAACATTTTTAGTATGTGTTCCTTATGGGTCATTATGCAGGTAGTGAGAGACCAGTGTTTTGTGTGCAACCACTGGTAAAAGCCAGAGTATTTCTGTGCATCAGGCATCGCTGCCCAGAGCCCACCAAGCCCCACCAAGCAATCCTTGGGGCTGGGCTGGTGCTCCTTGGCACATTCCCATTGGATTTGCTCCAGGTTCTTTCATGGGTTTCTGCAGCAAGAATTTACATTTCAGGTGTTACCTTTAAACGTAACATCCATTGCCTGCTCTGCTTCCTCAGAGAGGTTCAGCTTGGATATTAGGGGCAATCCTTCATGGAGGGGCTGTCCAGCCCTGGCACAGCTGCCCAGGACAGGGTGGGGTCCCCATCCCTGGAGGGATTTAAAAGCCGTGTGGATGTGTCACTTTGGGACCATGGGGCAGTGGCCTTGTGCTGGGGGAGCAGCTGGGCTCCATGGTCTCAGAGGGCTTTTCCAGCCCAAACCATTCTGTGGTTCTGTACTGCATCTCTGCTGCCTGCTTAACATGGTAACTGAATGCTTAATGTCTCTGTTAAAATAATGTTGATTCAGTATCTTCATCTTTGTCCTTTTTTTCCAGACTCTTTAACTTTTTCCTTTCTTCATAGGAGCATTGCTGTGCCTCCTTTGCCTTTCCTTACAACACTGTCATTTGTCTGTACAGTTCAGCTGGCATTCTTGGAACTGAAGTTAGCTTAAGAGGCATATATTCAGATATTAGTTTACTAAGTAAAAAATATGTATAGAAATTTGCAGCAACTACTGTCCACAGTACACAAACAGGGATGAAATTCAGCTCAGCCTTTTACATCTGGAGGTATTGATTACAGGCCCTTAAGACAAGGGTAGCTATCCACTGGGCACTGCAGCACAGTTGCACAGTGTTTCTATTCTTCAGAGTGTACTAGATAATCAATTAATTTTTCATTAAAATAGGTTGGAACATATATTTGAAAGATTAGACTTGTAGAGCTACATCAAAACTTTCAGGTAACAAAATTCTCAGATATTTATATTAACATTCTGTTCATTGTGTTTGGGAGATGATACCTGTCTGCCAGTAAACTGATTCTGTTTGGTGTAAGTCTTCCATTAGAGTGTATGAGAAAAGGATCATTATTGAGGTTTCAGGAAACTTGCATATGAAACACTGGATTTATCTAAACAATTTATTCTTTCAGATCCTCCGCCCACCAGTGTAAGCAAGCCCCAGGTGTCAGAGGGTGTTCACACCAATGCCTATGATATTAGGACAGAAGCAGAGCAAGGGACTCTCTACTCACCAGAGCAGACATCTCTCCATGAAAGTGAGGGTCTGTTGTGTGCATTTTAAATATTAGAATATATTTCTGTATTGAAAGTATAAAAACACAATATAGTTATGAATGCAACAAATAATAAATTTATATAACTTGGTGGACTTGTTAGATGATTTTATTCTTATGCTGGCTTCATATTTACAGGGTCTGTAGGTAACTCAAGAAGTTCAACACAAATGAATTCCTATTCTGACAGTGGTTACCAGGAAATAAGCAGTTTCCATAACAGCCAGAACTTGAACAAGGCAGAGCTCAGACAGCAGCATTCCCTTGGGGGACCCCTCAACAACCACGATGCGGTGAGGAGCTCGCGCGCCGAGGGGCAGACGTCAGTCCAGGTACTCTGACCAGTGCACTGTGCACCTCTGGCTGTGCACGGACTCCAACAGGGTTTAGAGACAGTAGCTGTACAGCTGGGCCCCCCTTTGTATGGGCTGGAGTTAATGTTACCAAATTAGCTTTTGTTTAATGCATTCACTGGTTACAAAGCGGGAATGGCTTGCAGCAGAGATTCCTTTGCTGGGATCAGCATGTGTGATCTGGGTCATTCACAGGAGCTGAAGTGAAGTAGCATTCCTGACTGCACAGTACACTGCTATTATCATATCAAGAAAGTATCACTCACTCAAAATTCATTGTGAAATGGGGGAAAACCTTCCTAGAAGTTAGCCTGTATGTAAGCATAGTTCTTAAAGGAAGATGCTACTTGGGTTCCTGTACATTCTATGGTTTCTAGCTTTTCCCTCGTTTTTCAGTAAATGGAATGATAGTAAGACAGTAATTGTTAGAATATTTCTGGATTATACCAGAACTCTTTGCATTACTGTTCCTGAGTTTCCAGAGTGGTTGAGTAACAAGGAAGGAAAGTATAGGTGAAGATTAACATAGCAAGCCAAATGAGAATGAGAAACAGGTGGGTTTTTGATGTTAAATTGTCATTTTCTATACTAAGAAGCACTGGTTAGAAAAAAGTTACAGAGAAACTTGAAGGAATTAGGTTTAGGGTAAAAGCTACACTCCAGCTGCCTGTATACACCATGAAGTTGTGTGCATTTCCTGCTG
>NW_005054523.1:675184-679203 GCF_000277835.1 Geospiza fortis
CATCTTACAGGAGAACAATATCCACTCTGTGACCTAAATGATAAAACTCATAAATGTTTTTGATTTCCAACAGCCTTCAGCCAATATCGCTGCCAACCGTGTGATGAGACGGGTCAGTTCGGTGCCATCCAGAGCCCAGTCTCCCTCCTACATGGTCGGCACGAGCATGTCCCCGTCGCGGGGGTCGCTGCGGACATCTCTGGGGAGCGGCTACGGCTCTCCCGGCGTCACTGAGCAGAGATCCCTGCCCTCCCACGCGTACTCATCCACCACGCTGCCCGTGCAGCGGGCGGGCTCCCCGTACGGCGCGCACAGACCTGCCTCCCCCTCGGCCGTGCGCCGCGTCGGCTCGCTCACCTCGCGGCAGGCAAACCCCGGCAGCGGCGCTGCCCCGTACCCAGCAGCGGGCAGAGTCGGCTCTCCTCTCGCCCTGACCGATGTGCAAACCAGAGTGGGCTCTCCATCCCAGACTCAGCTGGGATCCTCTTCCCCAAAGCGCTCTGGCATGACGGCCGTTCCACAGCACTTGGGGACGACGCTGCAGAGGACAGTTCATGACATGGAACCATATGGGCAGCAGTACGATATCTATGAGAGGATGGTCCCCCCACGGCCAGATAGCCTCACAGGTGAGTAGCAGGCACAGACCACAGCTGCAGAAAACCCAGAATACAGTCCTGGAGTTGTGCATGAAACGCTGTAGCACTGGGGCACAATTGCCTGCTGGTGTCGGGTCACTTGTACATACTGATGTCAAACATTGTGTCAGTTGCAAGTTCCTCATAAATACTGGATTTATGATTATTAATTGCTAGCCATGCATTGAATTAAATGCTATGATTTAAGTTGCTAAATGAAATTCTAAGTCTTACAGAGGCATGTCAGATTTTCAGAGATAAAGTACATTTAAAATGTGTGTGCAGGCTAAACATAAAGTGAAGCATACTAGCCTGGAACTAATTTTATGTCCAGTTCTTTCCTAAAAGATATAGTTTATTACCACTGAATATTAGGGGTTTTTTCCACTGATATTTCTAGACTATCTCATACTTCAAGTTCAGTATAGGGTAACCATTTTAATACTAGCTTAAAATAGAGCCCTAAAAGGTAGAATCTATTCATCTGAGAGGTAGTTCTTGTTAACATGTGTGTTACTGATTTTGTTCTGACCTTCATCTGAATGAGCACAGACAAGGTGATTATCCAATTAGACCTTGTGCCCTTTGAAACACATGTCAATTTCTGTTTTTTCTTTTGAACCATTATAGTGCAGGAAACTCCAAAATGCTCTCATTCCTCAGTAGAAGATAAAATGTGTCTTCTCCCTCACTTCTGTTTGCAAGACTTAATAACATGCCAGTTTGATAAGGGTTTGGGAATGAGTTTGATGGGAAAGGCCCTGCTGCCCTCTTTGCCTGCTCAAGTCCTCTGTTCTCAGCACCTGTAGATGTGTTTTATTAGTGATGGCTCAAAGCTTTCCTTGCAGACAATGTGGCAGAGTAGGTCTGAGATTTTAGGGGAGGAGAATACACAGACAAAGGATACATTTTGTTACACATCACTACTCCATTGTACTTTTGAAGCTGTTTTGTAATCTCCATCATTTCATCATCCTTGCATAGCTCATTTCACATATTCTGCTGCTTTGGTAACTGCCAAAGCTTTAGTGCCTGCAATGGTAATGCTGAAGTCAACAAAGTTGTATATATTTTCTATGAAATATTAAATATATAGCAAGGTGAAAAATACTAATCCAGCTGCAGCATAGCTATTTATATATACTCACATCATGGGCTATTTAAACCTTTATAAAGATTTTTCTCCATGTGCTTACATTTCTGCTGCCACTATCAAGCAGATGTTTGCTCTTACTGCTGCAGACTGTTTCAGTTTGACGATTACACCCCCTTTCGTCTGTGCCCTCTGTCACGACAGGATTTCTGTCAGGTCCATACTTACCCTGTTATTGCTGAATCCGTGCACTGTGTGTGCTGACTCAGCTTTTATTCTCTGTGGTTTAGACTGTAAATGATACCAAAAAATTAAGTTGGAAAATTTCAAGTTGCTAGTGTGAACTAGTTGGAATTTCAAGTTTTGTATGGACAAAACTTTTGGTCAAGGAAATGCTGCTTTGTCAGCACCCTTTCAGTATGGGCCATTTAATAATGAAAAAAATGTAATGAATAAGTCTTTGTAACTGGCAGGTTTAAACAACACCTTTTCTCGGCCAAAGGAAGAAAGATTCAGTCCTGACAGCTCTGTTGCTTTGCTGAAGATGGGCCACATGGGCATGTCCCTGTGCTTGGTTGCAGGCCTGAGGAGTTCGTACGCGAGCCAGCACAGCCAGCTGGGGCAGGAGCTGCGCTCGGCGGTGTCCCCGGACATGCACATCACCCCCATCTACGAGGGCAGGACGTTCTACAGCCCCGTGTACCGCAGCCCCAACCACGGCACCGTCGAGCTGCACCACGGCTCCCAGGCCGCCCTGTTCCGCTCCGGCTCCGGTGGGTGACGGCCCCGGCTCCGGCCGAGCCGGCTGGCGCGGGGGGCAGGGGGGGCACCCGGAATGCCAGTGCAGGAGGAAGAACTAGAGGGTGTCAATTAATGGAGACAGAAGCTAGGTTTGAAGGACTTAAAATGACCTGCAGGAATTAAAAGGCTCTTGTGATGTTTGCAGGGGATGCTTGGGGCTATACATCACTGTCAGCTTGGGGTCGGAGTGTTTTCTGTTTGATAGCACATGCACGGGTACATCCCAGATAAGTGTATTCATGACGCACAGAATTTATTGCTTCCTCTCTTGCGTTTTCTATGCATCTCTCTCTTAAGAATTGAGTTGGTTCATGGGGTTTTTTTATTCATCAATACAGTAAAACAAGAGCTTGCCACTAAAATTACCTACCGCATCTTTCACAGTAAAAATACTGTTTTACCCAACTTCTCAACAAAGCATAAGGGTAAATGCTACAGCTGAGGATTGTCTATTGAAACCGAAATATTCCTCTAGTATCTCATAGAAGTGCCACTCATGTATTATGAAGAGCATAGGCATTAGATTAGTATTAGGATTTATTTTCTGTAGAGAGAAATGTAATGCATGTTGCAATGCAGTTTGTTCTTTAAGGTTGATTAATAATCTGTATAGTGGTTTCCAAAAACTCTTAAAATATTAGAGTGATTTAGTTAAGTAACTCTCTAGAATTATTTATAGAGAACTGTCCGATTCATATGCTCTGTTTTCACACACTTGAAAATGCCTTTTTAATGTTTGCTAATGTAACTGCAATACCAAGAGAATAGTGCTGAAGGAGCAACCAGCTTTTGCAATTCTCCTGCCTTCCACAACCTAGAATAAATGGAGTTTGTCAGGATGTGCCAATGAAGAAATATAGCTAGAAACTGGAATTATTTGTTTACTTGTCTACTTAATACCACTTTCATTGGAAGAACAAGAGCCACCACAACAGCTCTGTTCAGATTGGAAGATGCATGTTCTTGTTCCCAAACCACTCAGCTTCATCTTTGCAATGATCCACGTGTTACCTTTTGTCAGGGAAAGTGTACATGTAGTTAGGAAAAGCAAACTATCATATAAACAATATGCATTTTTGTTTACTTGTTTTTCCTTTTTGGTACGGTTGGTGAATTGATATTATGAACTTTGAAAACACTTTGCACCCAAATTTCTGCTTGTTGGCATGGGATGCATTTCCTACTTTAAATACTTGTTGAGGGAAGCTGAGTCACGACTTTGATCCCACCAAACCTTTCATTCTGTAACTAACCTCTCTCTCCATTTGCATGGGACACTGAGGAATTGTTCCATGAAATCTGCCATCAGCTTGCAACCTGGAGCACAGTACACATTTTCAAGACTGATGGTTTTTTTGCTTGCAGTGTTAAGTAGGTGTCACCCCTTCTGTACAGCAGGCACTTGTTACGTGGTTGGTTTGACACTGTTTTGTCCTAGGCATGGGTAACCTGCAGCGATCCTCCAGCCAGCGTAGCACCCTCACATA
>NW_005054523.1:679213-682682 GCF_000277835.1 Geospiza fortis
GCTCGCCCTCCATCGACAGCATCCACAAGGACCCCAGGCAAGTCCCCGCCAGGGCTGCGGCTGCAGCCAGGGCACAGCTTCCCTCCCGCCTGCGGCGCTGGGCCCGTCCCCCGGCCCGGTCAGCCCGCTCATTTAAATACTCACAGCTCCGCCTTTACTGCCAAAACAGTGAACGCGGGCTGCTGCTTGCAGTGACAAAAAACAGCTGGTACGCATTTCATTATCGCATTTTTCTTTCATGTTTGTTTTCGTGGGGAAGTTATTACAGGGAACACAACTTTTATGAGATTTGACTGGATTACTGAAAATATTTTTTAGTAACCTGTAACACTGCAGTGAGTTTTCTCTTTCTATGAATGGGAATTGGGGCTTGAAAATTCAAAAGGACAGACCTAATTTATTTGAATTAATTTTTTGTGAACAGCTTGCTTAAATTTCAAAACAAAGTGTTAAAACTATTTATAAATGTGCCATTTTGAAAGTGAACACACATATTTCTGCAATAATTACTGATTTGACGTTGCAGATGTCTGTGCACAGTGTGAGCCGCTGACAAGTGTAGCATCATCATTGGAATTTACTCTAGACACTGTGCACTAAAACCTTGTATTTAACCTAGGAGTATCAGAGCCCAGGCTGTGCACAGCTTGGAAGGACTTATGTGCATATTCGGTGTGGATTTGGAATTAGTAGAAATTTCAGTCCCTCCTCAGATTGCTGGTTCACTGAGAAACCAGCTCATCCTGGAGGAGCTGGGCTGAGCTGTGCCTCCAGGGCTGTCCTGGGGGCATGGTGGGCTCCAAGGAAACCTCAGGCAGAGATGGTGAGACTGAAGTTTTCTGTTGCATTCCCCTGCTCCCATCTACAGCAGGCTCATAGCACCAGGCAGTTATCTAGTCTGGGCCAGTCCTGTCATCTCAGCAATGAAAATGCTGCTTTAATGGATTTTGTTATTCTATTTATTAGTGGAAATTGATATATTTAATTTGTTAATAGATATCAAGAGACAGAATTAGTTTCATTTAACTGAATGGTGCATTCATCCAAATGATTTTAATAGGATAATCTTACCTCTAGGTAGTAAAGCTTGGAGGCTGCCTGCTCTGGTATGGTGGCAAGAAGAGTTACTTATAGCAGGGATGCTTCCCATTCATAGCAAGGAACTTTAAAGAAACTCTGACTCAGTTGTCACTGCTGATGCACCTTCTTAACTTGTTACAGAGGAATAGTTATTACAGGGGAATAGCTTTTACCTTACATTTAATCTGTTCCAGTTTCTGATGTGCATACTGGGCTGTGGCAGGGGAGCATGTTACACAGCCTCAGAGGGGGCTGTTAGGAAGCACCACTCTGGAATGAGAGGGAAAGCAACTAGTTTTATTAGAAAGCCAGTTTCCCCTAGGGTTTTCCTATCATTAGTATGGAAAAATAAAGCTCTGAATTGTTGAGCAGTTCAAAGTGGGCACAGACCTGAGCTTCCCCTTTGTGTGACGGGGAGTCCTGGGGAGACCTGAATGGCCAGGCCAGCATTAGTCTTGGAACAGCTGCCCAGCTACTGTTCTTGGAACATACTTTGCTCTTTTTTTTTGTTTATTTGGGGTTTGGTTTTTGGTGTTTTGGTGGGGTGGTCGGTTGGTTTGCTTGTTTGTTTGTTTGTTTGATTGATGGTTTTGGGAGTTTGGCTTTGTGTTTGTTTTAGATTTTTGTTTACTTGGATTTTTGACCCTGAGAAAACTTAAGATACTACTTTATCCCCCTCCAGTTCTCTTTTACAGAAGGCAAACGGCCCAGCAAATATTAATTACTATGTTTCTAAATCTGCAAACTGGGCATGTTCCATGACTTCTCCAGGACTGGTCTGCACAAAATCATTGTGGTTTAATGTAGGAGATATTATTTAATGATTTTAAATTTACAATCCCTGAATAACTCAAATCAAGCAAACATCCTGCATCTGATTCTGACAATAACACTTCAGGATGTGCAGGTTTTGTTGAGGTATAATTGGCTTCTGCCTAGGGAGAACATTAAGCACTGAGAAAAAAATGTTGTGCAGAAATGATGCCCCTAAGCAGCACTGTTGAGGGGGTCTCTTTTGCATTATATATTTAACTTTTGTGAGATTTTTTTGTAGATTGAAATATTTGAGTTGGTGTTACCTTAGTGATTATTTGTATTTGTGTGGTCCATAAGCCAACAGAAGCACACTGGATATATTGTCCTTTTCCAGTTGGAAGACTAAAAGGTGATGTGACCCACTGCTATCCCATTATACCTGGGCTTCCTTCTAGCCCTCTTACTCCAGAACAAAACTGAATTGTTGGAAAGCCGTTAAGATGCTCCAGCACTTGTATTTAGTAAATCCCCATCCTTTGTGAGTAATGCCTTCTCTCCGTGTGCTGTCCACTGAAGGGAGTTTGCGTGGCGAGATCCAGAGCTGCCTGAGGTCATTCACATGCTCCAGCACCAGTTCCCGTCGGTGCAGGCCAACGCAGCTGCCTATCTGCAGCACCTCTGCTTTGGGGATAACAAGGTGAAAACAGAGGTAGGTGCTGCTTGTGCTGCTCTTCCAGGGCACCGGTACAGGAAAACTAGGCCTCTTGCCTCTTCCCTTTTGTTTCATCATGACACAGTATTTGTGACCCTCCTGTGTTCCTGTGTGTACCAGGGGGATGCTAATATTGAAGTGCCTGGGGGTTGTAATTATGCACACTCAGATTCTTCCTGTCATAAGAGCTGCATGGAAATTCTATGGAAATCTTTTGCCTCAAAGTTTTCGTGCAGCAGAACTCTACAGTAGGTTTGCCAGAGCCTGGCTATGTGTAACCTGTTGGTGACTGGAGACAAGAACAACCAGGAGCTCTGGAGTGCTTTCACTGGTTTTTATCAAGGTGTTTCAAGGCATCTTAGGGAATGAGTGAGTTGTCAGGCAAAGGAAAGGAGCCCAACCCTAGAGAAACATGGAGGAAACTGTTTATGCCACTGTGATGTGGGGGCAGAATACATCTGAGCAAACATTCAGATTATTATTGAAATCCTTTGAAACTTTGCATTTGAAGACCTGCCGTTTTTGCGAAGCAGCTGTGACCTGTTGATTTGAGGGAATTTGCTCTTTCATTTGCATGCTGTGTGTGTGTGCTAGATGTTATTTTCAGTATAAATTTTATTTATGTTAATAAAATGTTGGTTCAACTTTTGTAAGAAGATAGCTCACATAATTCACTGTTGCTGGGAGATGAAAAGGTGATAGTTTTGATGATCTGATGATCGTGGTGATAATCAGCTCTTATTTCCAATATTCCCTAAAAACATATTTTGGGTATGGGAAATTACTTTTAAAACTGGAAACAAAACTGATGCAATAACAATTCTCTGCACACAGCAAGTGTCTGAAAATGACCCTCAGCCATTGCAGTGGGGTGGAGGGAGAGGTTCAGTCCCATGTAGCAATCAAGTCAATAAGGTTCAG
>NW_005054523.1:682816-699365 GCF_000277835.1 Geospiza fortis
GTTCAGCAGCTGTTTCTTCTGGAAGTAGAATGGGAAGTACTCTTCTCATAAAAACAAAAGCCTTTTACATCTGTAGAGTGAGGTGAGTGAGATCAGTGAGTGCTGATGGTCCTGACATTCCACTTTCCAGGTCTGTAGGCTAGGAGGTATCAAGCACCTGGTGGATCTCCTGGATCACAGAGTCCTGGAGGTTCAGAAGAATGCCTGTGGTGCGCTGAGGAACCTCGTTTATGGAAAGTCCACCGATGAGAACAAAATAGCCATGAAGAACGTGGGAGGGATACCTGCCCTTCTGCGGCTGCTGAGGAAGTCAGTCGATGCTGAGGTCAAGGAGCTGGTGACAGGTAAGCTTGGAAGGGAAATTAGCAGAGAGCTGTAATGCAAAGTATTTTTCTGGACACTTATTTTGATCAGTTAAAACAGCACAGAGTGTAGAGTCATTGGGAGAAGTGAATGCTGAGGTAGTTGCACTAAAGATCCACTTAGGGTGGATTTTCCCTCATATGAGTCTCCTGCACACACAGCAGGTACTCCTTTATTGATTCTGAACATTCATTTTATTGCCGTCTTTTTTTATCTTTTCTTGACAACAGTTTTAAATAAGATCTTGCAGAATTCGTAAGATGGATCCAAACTATGTAAATGTGTACGGTATTTAATCTGAATTATAATCAAGGATGACTTCTTCAGAAAAATTATTTAAGCTGTGTTTCATGATGAAAAAGAAGATTCAGTGCTGTTTAGTATGTTATTTGTATATACAGTTCTGCTGGTAATTTACGTCAGGTTTCATACTTCTGTGTCTGAATGTCATGTATAGAAACTTTGCTGGGCAGGGGACTAGGGATTTCTGCCTGAGGATAAAAGATGGATAGCAGTTACATGCAGCTGATGGATGCATGGGACATGCCCCGGACTTGTTGCTGTTGTTTCCAGGAAGAAAGTTTCCGTAGGATTTTTATATCCCTTCTTGTATGTTCAGTTCTGCTCCTCGGTACCTGACATCCCTGATATATGGTGCCAGGTAGCAGGATGTCAGGGCAGACCATCCTTATCATTGGCAAAAAACCAAACCAAAGCCATGCCCTCCTCCACTGTTCACTTTGTTCACCTTGCTTTCCTCCTTTTTGGATGTTGGCTCTCCACGTTCTGCCTGCTCTGGAATCACATCACATATTTAAAGCAATGTCTTTTAAGTTGTCAGTGTTGCTTCGTGTTTGTTTGCCAAGTCTCTGCTGACTCTTCTGCTCTGGAAATGTCTTCTAAGGGGTTCTCTGGAACTTGTCTTCGTGTGATGCCGTGAAGATGACAATCATTAGAGATGCTCTGTCCACGCTGACAAACACTGTGATAGTGCCCCACTCGGGATGGAACAGCTCCTCCTTTGATGATGATCATAAAATTAAATTTCAGACTTCCCTCGTTCTGCGCAATACAACAGGATGCCTGAGGTATTTGCTCTTCTAGAATACTCCCTTTTAAAGAGTAATCATGTTATCCAGCAGGTCTTTCTTGTATTGTAAAGACAAAGGAATTGTTTTAGTCTATAAATTACAGAGTTCTATCATGTAGACAGCTTTTCCAATTGTCCTTTTTTTCCTAATAGAAAAATATGAAAATTACCAAGTTAGTCACTAAGAGTTGCTAACCAATTACTAATCAGCTGCATAAAAACCTTCTGCAAACTGTCTAATAAGTGATTATCTGTATGTCCTTACATACACTGTGTTCCTTTGTCATTGTAACTTTCAGGAACCTGAGCTCCGCTGGGGAAGAGGCACGAAAGCAGATGAGGTCCTGCGAAGGACTGGTCGATTCGCTGCTCTACGTGATCCACACCTGTGTGAACACCTCAGATTATGATAGCAAGGTGTGTGCATGTCTCATGTACGGATACTTTAGTGCTAAACTGTGTGTCTGATCTTGGGGCTTTGTGTAGCTCAGGTGAGCATGGTGATGTCCTCAGCTCAACTGGCATCACTCCCAGCCCCAGGTTACTGAGGCACAGCCAAACTCAGTTGTGTAACAGAGGGTCACCTCTTGTTTTCAGCAGTGTTGCAGTATCTGTTTCTTAATAAACCAGTAATAAGCTCTCAAGCTTTTCATTTTCAGAATACTAAAGAATAAGCCTCTATAGCAGAGACCACTCTTATAAATACTGTCAGATTTGAGAGAGATTGCATTTTCCCAGAGAAGCAGCCACAACACAGCCCAAGGCCCAGCATTAGAGTTCAGCACTTGTGCTCCCAGTGCCTTTTCTCCTCTACTGACCTGGTTTGGTTTGGTTTGTGTTTGTGTGAGGAAGAACTGGTGACGTGGTGTCTCTCTGGTTTGGTTCAGACAGTGGAGAATTGTGTGTGCACCTTGAGGAACCTTTCCTACCGCTTGGAACTGGAGGTACCTCAGGCACGGCTGCTGGGAATCAATGAACTGGATGACTTGTTGGGAAAAGAGTCACCCAGCAAAGACTCCGAGCCAAGCTGCTGGGGGAAGAAAAAGAAGAAGAAAAAAAAAACTTCCCAGGAGGATCAGGTTTGTATTTTCAATGTACTGCAAATCCCTCAGATGGGGTTTGACTCATGGTGGGGTAGGACATAGCTTGACAAAAACAGCCCTACCTAGAATGAAAATGCAGAGGTTTTGTCCAGTTACAAATCTGCATTCCTTTCTCAGTGGGATGGAGTTGGCCCTATCCCGGGATTTTCCAAGTCTCCTAAAGGGGTGGAGATGCTCTGGCACCCATCAGTGGTGAAGCCATACCTGACACTGCTGGCAGAGAGCTCCAACCCAGCCACTCTGGAGGGCTCTGCAGGATCACTCCAGAACCTTTCTGCAGGCAATTGGAAGGTAAGGGAATTCCTGCTCCTCCTCCTCTTTGTAGTCCAGCTGATTTTTCTTGTAAGACCCTGGAATGTGTTTGGGGGGGACATGCCATTTTCTTGTGTGCATCTGAGCATTCCTCGCTTGTCTGTGCATTAGTGCTCATGTGCTGCAGTCATGTTTCCACAGTGAAGAGCCTTGGCAAAGAGCAGGGGCAATAAGAGCCATATGGAAGCTGTCATTTATTTTAAATAAACAGAAAAAGCTTCTTCCAGCTTCATCTTTTGATCTTATCAGATCAAAACAATTTTCTGGCTTCTAGCTGTGAATTCTGGTGGGGAAGTGCTGTTGAAATAAGACCAGGACAAATAAATTTACCTTATTTCCATAATCCATTATTTATTTCCATACATTCTGGCCATTGCATATATAATGTGCTACAAAAGCAGCACATGAGAACACTATATTGTGTCATGTATTTGTTATGGAGAAATTAAAAAACAAAGCAAGCGTTGCTTCCTTTGCTTGCAGCAAGCCAGCTAAGCCCTTTTCAGTTTGACCATTATGAAATTGGTATTAAAAAAAAATACAAGCAAAACCCAACCCCCCTGCTCCTTTTTCAGTAATCATTATCTATTCAGATACTTTCTCTCTTTGTAAGAGGAATGAGTGAAAAATGGCAAAGAGCCAGCTCTTTATAATCACAGAAAAAGCACACATCAAACATGTCATCTTTTATTGGAAAGGACCAAGCATGCTTGAGAGTCCCAGCCCAGCCCGAGGCTGTTTCAGTGGCAGTGCTGTGGAGGGTTGGTGGGTAACTGAGCTTCTGTGTCAGTTTGCAGCCTACATCCGTGCTGCCGTGAGGAAGGAGAAGGGGCTGCCCATCCTCGTGGAGCTGCTGAGGATGGACAACGACAGAGTGGTGTCATCTGTGGCCACTGCCTTAAGGAACATGGCCTTAGACGTCCGGAACAAGGAGCTTATTGGTACGTACAGACCGTCCTCGAGAGAGCACCAGCACCGGGATGTCAGACCTTGGATGGGAAATCCAAGGAGAGATTCCACTAATGGGAACAGCACACTTGATGTTCCTGTGTCACATCAGTTGTGTCACATAAGTGAGTCCTCCTGACAGCAGCAGCTTTCCAGAGCAATATTGCCACATTAGTTTGCTGCTGGCCGTCTTTCATGGATGGGAGTCAGCCAAACCAGACAGAAAACCTTCAATGCCAAATAGGATGGAAACACAGCTCTGCTTCCTTGGAGCTCAGTGCTTACCTGCGTGGGGGGTGCAGGTCTCCCATGTGTTCCTGGGGGATGGAACAGCTCTGCTCCACAACAGCCGTGCTTTGTTAACAATCTTGAACAGGAAGAGAGGGAAGAAATCTTCTCCAGGAAAACACAGATATAGAGGATCATCTGTGTCTTTGCTGAACTAACTCATAAACAGAGGTGCTTGCTAGAAAAAACTTACAGTCTTGTCAGTTCTAATATTTAACCCTTTAAGCATTCATCTGTGCCTTTTTTATCTGGCATTAAAAAATCCCAACAAAATGTCAATCAGCTTTCCTGAGTTTTCTCAGTCTGTTAGTGTTGAGCATGCTTCAGCATCAGGCTGCTGTGGGTTCACTGAACCCTGTTAACAAATGGTGTGATATGAGAAAATCTCATTTTTGTTACAAAAGCATTTTCTGCGTATAGAATGTAGGGTCAAGGCTATAACAACTGTTCATAGAGATAGGAGGATCATTATTCTCAAAAAGAGAAATACAGGTGGACAGAACTTTGTTATCTGTTTCTGAAGCTTCTCATCTGGGATATTCAGAGTGTGTTTTCTGGCAGTGCAAATGAGAAAGTTGTAAAGAGAGAATTCTATTCCATAGCACCAGCCCTGTGCAGGTCAGATTCAGGTGATATTCTTTTGTCAGGATGTTTCTTCCATTCCTGGCAAAACTTTTCAGCTCAGGAGTGGTCCTCCACCTGCTCCCTCTCCCTGTCAAAGCTGTACCTCTGAAAGAATTTCTGGCCTCAGACACACTCTGAAACAGACCATTGGATAAAACATTGCCAGGTGTGAGGTAAGATCTGCACTACCCCATGCTAGAAATCATCTTTAGGAGCATCTCTGCTAGTATAGGAAAGGAACAATGGGCTCACAGGGTCACACTGAAGGCAATGAGAGATGAGGACTCTAGGAAATTACAATATATGTTGGAACATGCAGCATGCGGCTGAGCTTGCTAAAGAGTTTGTAATGGCAGGGTATTGCTGCAGACCCGTTGTGGGGATAATTTCCCAGTGTTTCCTTTTGCCTGCAGAATTCCTTTTTGTTTCTTTTTTTTCTTTCAGGCACATTATGCAAATAGATAGCAAATGACTTTGTGCAAACCTCCTTCATTATTCACTGTTATGTGCAAATACATGTCTACTATGAAATCAATTAATCATTCAATTAAGAGTACAGCCCAGCCAGGAAGAAACCTTGACCTTATCTTAGTTACTGTCCCTTGTGTGCAGCTTATATCTGGCATCAGTCAGCAACTGGAGCCTGACAGAGCTGAGCGCTGACAGGTAGCAAACAAGGTGAACAGAACATCCAGGAGAAAGAATTTCCAGTTACTGTAAGGATTCCTTTAATCCTCCCATAGATGAAGCCCAGCAATATGCATTGCTCTGTCAGTCGTAATAAGTAGCCTAACATTTTTCCTTGAACAATTCTTCTTTCTCCAAATAATTCTTGTTTAAAATTGTTCCTCTTTTAGTGCAAAATTCAGCTTCCCACACTTCTAAGCTAAAAGGAAAAACAAATTCAAAAGTTGTCATGTGGTCTCCCTGGGCTCTGTGTAAAATGTGAATTCTTGGTGGATTTTGGTGCTGTGCTGCTTCTCACTGCCTTCAGCTGCAGTTTTATGCTGAATTCTGCAATTTGCAGCCTGAAGGACTGAGCTGTGGTTTTGACCTGGTTCTGTGGGTGTGTTTCCAGGCAAATACGCGATGCGAGACCTGGTCAATCGGCTGCCAGGAGGCAGCGGGCCCAGCATCCTGTCGGATGAGACGGTGGCTGCGATCTGCTGCGCTCTGCACGAGGTCACCAGCAAGAACATGGAGAATGCCAAGGCCCTTGCCGACACCGGTGGGATAGAGAAGCTGGTCAACATAACAAAGGGAAGAGGTGACAGGCAAGTAGGCAGCAAAGACCATACCTGAGCTGTTTGTGTCCATTTACAATGCTTAACAATGAGGGAAATGCTTTTTTGGGTGAAAAAGAAATCTGCCTTTGCAGCCTGGGTCTGAGGAGCTGTCAGCTGGAGTCTCACTGGGACGGAGGAGGCACCGGTACCACTGTCTTGGGCAGTGTTCTCTTGTCCCAGGCTTCTGGAACTGCTCACAGTTACCATGGTCATGAGACCTGCTCAGGTTCAATGAGTTAGCCAGTCACCTCTTCAACATCTACAAAATTAATAAAATATTTGGAGCTTTTCCAAGTCAGACTCTGTGGGCACCTTTGTCAGGATGTATCCCAGCAACTATGAATTGTACCTAGTGCAGCCCTTTGGTCAGTGGCAGGAGAATGTGGCTGGGGGAATGCCCTCGAACAGCATTGCCAAGCAAGTGCTGGCTGAGGGGGGTTGGTCCTGCCCACTGTATCAGGGCTCCTGGGAGGCCATGAGACAAGTTCTCTGCTGGCAGAGACAGAACCAACTTCTCTGGTGGTTGTCTAGTGGAAATGAAACCTGTGAGCCTGTGGTGGGTCAGCAGCAGGAGGGCCCTGTGGCTGGTGGATGGGGCAGCAGGAGCCCCATCTGTGGTGAGGCTGCTGGCTTGGCTGGTGATGCAGGGTCTGGTTTGCCCCACAGCAGCAGGTTCAGGCTGTTACAAAGCTCAGGAACACTGTTCTTTTGAAGTGGAATTCAGTGGCTTTCTCACACTGCCATATTCTTCACCTCCTCAGGTCCTCACTGAAGGTTGTCAAGGCGGCGGCCCAGGTACTGAACACACTGTGGCAGTATCGAGACCTCCGGAGCATTTACAAAAAGGTAAATTGTAAAATTAGCTTACGCTGGAAAATGGTGCCACAAAAACTCCTCATTTGTTTATAACTTGCACCTTATTCTGATGTGTTTTTCTTTTTGCCACTCCATAGGATGGATGGAATCAAAGTCACTTTATTACACCTGTATCAACACTGGAACGAGAGAGGTTCAAATCCCATCCTTCTCTATCCACAGCCAATCAGCAGATGTCACCTGTCATGCAGTCAGGTCAGTCAGGGAGGGTGAAGGGGACCTGTTGTCCCATGTTTTTAACTCAAACACCTCTCAGTTTGGTACTAATCCCATTTAAAACACAGAGGTCAGGCTGTTGCTCCTTGGTGTTTAAGCAAAGTATTTCACATGCTCTGAGTGCTCCCTGAATTGTTCCTGCAAAGTGAAATCCTCAATGAATAGAGCTGGATGTTGTTACCAACCGTTGCCCCGTTCAAAGCCACTTCTCCTGTGCTGTGTAGGGATTGTGGAGTGGCCTCATGGAACGTGGGGACCTGGCAGCATAAACAGCAACACACCCACTGTGAGGAGCTCATTTACATTCCCAACTATGTCATGTTCCATAAGAATGAGCAACCAAACCCAAAACCCTTACTTTTCTGACTCTTCCTTGTTTATTTGTCACCTTTGTTCCTTCAGTGTGTTCAGTGTTAGGATTTAGATCTTCAAGACAGCTGATACAAAACCTGAAGCCTTCTATTTTGTCATCATATGGCATTTTATTTTACCCAATTTACTCTTCTAGAAGCTATGTAGAGCAGATCTCTGTTAATACTGAGAAATACCTACCTACTGTGACTCCTAAAATTAGTGACCAGTTCCTACAACACTCTTGTTTAATTACTTCTTTACATAAAAGTAACAACCCTCACACATTCCTTTATGACGTGGTTGACTTGAAAACCAAGGACTCCACCAGGCATTTGTTTTCCTACAAGAAGTAAACCTGTTGTGGCGTTTGTGCCAGAGTTCCTCTCACCCACCAAGAAAGCCAGTACAGCTTATGCTCAGGGAATGACTGGATTCTACCCAAGTGTAAAAGTTGTGACACCAACTGTCAAATTTCTATCTCAGCGTTTTGTCTCCCAAAATACACCAGCAGAACAATGGTGTTACTCCAGTTCTTTGAATGACAAGTAGGAAGTAGATGAGCAGCTCTAATTTAATATTCAGAGGATGTTGTATTTCAAAGAGGGTTTAGTAAAAATTCCTAATAGGAAGGGTCTGCTTTTCTGCTCTAGAGCACAGCCAAGCTCAAGGGAGTCAGTGGAAGTTGGTGAAAGGCCCACATCCCCAGAGGGGCTGTGCAGCATCCTGCTGAGCACAGCAGATGCCTGTTGGAACAGATACGCTTGGCCTGAAACAGTTGTTCTTGTTTCAGCCACTTCATCATTAAAACACACATTATTATGTTGACCCATGCCAGATTTTTAACAACATAGCATATTTAGCCATGAATGTGCCAGGAAAATACCAGTAATTAAATTATCCATAAAAACACAGAATTCTGAGCTATGATGTAACGGACACATCAATGGAGGAAGATTATCATTGAACTAATATTTTGATTCAAAATTTATAGAAATTGTTTTTAACTATTTTACTCCCATTGCTGGAGTCTTTCTGAGCCAACAAAGCCCAAGGGATATGTAGACCAGGGAGGATTTAGCAGCACAAACTTCTTACAATGGCAGTTGAGATTCAGCTGCTTATTGAGGAACACAGTGATCCCTTGCTGGGATCCCCCCATGGCCATTGGCCTCCCAGAGCACACCATGCCCAGGACTCACCTGTGTATACGGGGATCACTGAGGCCAGCTAGGTTGGACAAGTGACAGGGTAGCCTTAAGTATTGTGTTTAAGTATAACTTAGATAAACCATCACCATTAGCAGAGTGTCATCTTCTGCCTCCACACAGGTGATGTCCTAGCATGGTAAGGTCCCGTGTCCGGGCTGTGAGTGTCACAAAAGTCCTGTGTCTGCCTGTGAGCACCACAGAGCAGTGACTGCCCCTTGCAGTCTCTGGTACCTTGCTGGCAGCTCTAGGGTGTTCACCCAGGAATAGCTCCGGCTGTTCTGTCCTTACCCATCCCCTGGTGGTGAGCACTTGGAGCAGGGAGTGGTGAGGAAGGCTGGCTGTGCAAAAGGCTTTTGTTGTCAATGTTGAGAACCTCTCTTTTCCTGTCAGTTGGCAGCACGTCCTCGTCCCCAGCTTTGTTGGGAATCAGAGAGCCTCGCTCCGAGTACGACAGGACGCACCCTTCTATGCAGTATTACAGTAGCCAGGGTGATGTCATTGCACATAAAGACATCTACACTGGTAAGAGACCAGCTGAGCATCTTCTGGAACAGGGAACTATCCCTTGTGGGAAGAGTTCACAGTCATACACAGACTATTGCATTAGCAGGCTGGTTGCTACTAGCTGCTGCTTTCCCTTTCCATTCTTTGTATTCCCTGGCTGTGGCACAGGGCAGGGTGTCACCAGCTCTGCTGTCCTCTGTAAAACTGCCCAGTAACAGAGTAAACACAGATCCCTTTCTATACTGGGAGGTGAGAGGCAGTTGGAATTCTTATTTTATTTAAAATACTAGAACAGAAAATTGTATTATTATGTACATTATATTATAATGATTATGTTATAAATTTTAATATGCAGTTGTGTATTATTATATTACTAAATTATATCAAGGTTTCATTTTTCTCTGATCTCTCTTTTCCTTCCTACTATGTCACACAAGTAGCGAAACAATAGATGACAGTGACTAAAGAGAAGGAAACTCCTTGCTTTAAAGATTTTCAGTCTGTAAAATGAGGAACAGCAACATAAGCCTCCTGGCTTTGCTGTAAATGCTGCTGAGGGACATTTGCCTTCATTCTGATATTACATTGTATCATTAGCAGGTACTGAAATCTGCAGATTTAATAGTATGGGTGCTACATAAAAGGCAAGATAAAAACCAATAGACTTACAGCTGAATGAATAAAGACTGAAGTTCTGCATTAAACCTTTTTCTCCCAGGTTCTAGCAAAGCTTCACCAATTTACATCAGTTCCTATTCCTCACCAGCGAGAGAGCAGAACCGGCGGCTGCAGGTGAGCCCAGAGGTGTGTTCGGGTAGTGCTGCTGCCCAGGCCCAGCAGGAGGGGCTAAGCCTGGGGCTCTGGCCACATGCTCCTTTCCACTGTCCTGGCTCAGTGCCCTGAGATGGCAGGGCCTCAGGGCTGCTGGAGCCTGGCTGGTTCCATATAAGTCACGTGTTTTAGCACCTTCTTACAGTGGGATCTGAGACCTCTTTTCTGACTCAGATTGGGTTTGGGCTGGTTTTGGTGGGTGTGGCCAGGTTCTGTACTTACTGTACTTGAGCTCTAAAATTGTGCACTTTTGGAGTTACTCCCTTCAAGTGATGTAGGAGGAGACACAAAGCAAACTCAGGGGCATTTCCTCCATTTCCCTGGGTATATTTCATGGAGGTTTGGAACCTACATTGCTGTCATGAGTAGAGCTGCACTTGGGTAAAGTATTTTCTCTGCTAATTATATTTTTGAAAGTTTATTTTGATATCATTTTACCAGCAGCATCAGCAATTGTACTACAGCCAAGAAGATACCACCAGGAAAAACTACGATGCCTATCGGTTGTACCTGCAGTCCCCACACAGCTACGAGGACCCTTACTTTGACGATCGAGTTCACTTTCCTGCTACTTCAGATTACACAACACAGTATGGACTGAAATCAACCACCAATTATGTAGACTTTTATTCCACCAGACGATCTTCTTACCGAGCAGAACAGTACCCAGGGTCTCCTGACTCCTGGGTGTAGCACAGAGAGAAAAACCCAGCGTGCTTCTTGTCTGGCTTGAGAAGGACTGGAATGGCCCCGTGTTGTTTTGGTTAAGAAATATGAAAGTGAAAGAAAAGAAGGAAAAAGGATGATTGGTGTTTTGTTGTTTTTTTTGGGGGGGGGGCTTGGTTTAGGTTTTGGGGTTGTTTTTTGTTTGTTTGCTTTTGGTTTTTGGGGGTTTTTTTGAGTGAGGAATTGTCAGGGGAAAAAGCTGGCAGAGATGGTTTTGCTCTGCTTAGGTGTTAGGTATCATTACTTGTAGCTCCTGTAGTCTGGTGAGGGTGTGGGCAATGTGATGAAAGGTTTGAGAATTGAGTATGATGAATTTGGAAAGTGTGTAGGTCAGAGCAAATTAAAGCCGATTTTTTTAATGTGAATAAAAGTCTTGTTCTGATAGTTTGTACAGAAAAAATCCAATGGCTGCCCTTGTTTTATTGCTATTACTGAATGTCAGGATTGTATGCTACTGCGTCATGTAAATTTCTTTGTTGGTGTAAATATGGAAATGCCACATTGGTCTCAAGTGCCATCCATTTGTAATGCAGTGTGTCATTGGAAAAGGAATTTGAAACATCATGCACAAAAAAAAAAACCCAAAACCAAGAAAGTGTTGTGAATTCTAAGAAGCAAAGAGCCCAAATTTTAAAAAATGAATAGTGTAATTTTGAAGCACAAAGTTTAGTCCAGTATATCCATATCTCTCCCATTCCCTGCCTATTTCATAAGGAACTTCACTGCCATTTTCTATGCACATGGAATAACAATAAATATGGAAGTCTCATCCATGGAAAGCTGTTCCTTGTTCATTTTTTTCTTATTTTTTTCTCTGTGTGATATTCAGAAACAAGTACCATGAAAATTAAGTCTAATTGCATGTTCTTAAGCAGGTTAAACATATCAAAACATTTGGGCCATTTTCCCAGCTCTCTCCAGTGGAAATGTCCTGAATGTGTCAGGCTGGTGGCCCAAAGTGCTAAATCCAGCACCTTCCTACCAAGATTCCTCAGACTTGTGTTTTTATTTTTGGTATTGGCAATCCAAGATACTTCAGAACTCTAGCCTGCTTTCTTTCCATCACTCCTCCACCCCTCCTCTTGCTCTCTGAAGGAAATTGAGGTCACCTTGCTGTCCTAGAAATGATGGTCCCTATTCTGACTACAGTCTGCTTGGATTTCTTTCCAATAAATATGTTTGATTATTTTAAATAACTAAATCACAAACTCTCCTGTGCTGTACAGTCTGTTACCTCTACCCTGTCTGCAACCACCATTATTGCTCCACATCACTGCATTTTCCTTGGGTTTTCAGGGCTACCAGTCTTCTGAAGAAGGATAGGAGAGCACTGGGAAAAAGCTAATGAGTTTTTCCATCACAGTTAACAGACTGAAGACAATCCATCTCAGCTGAGGACAGTACTCAAGCATGCATTCTTCATTTGGGTTACTGTATCGAAGACCAACACTCACAAAAGGTAACATAAACATGAATAATCTTTTTGAAAAACAAGGCAAACATGACTTTGTAGCTACAAGTAGATTCCTGTAGCTGTCAACAACAGCAGGCACAAGGGGAAAGGTTGGTCATTTCCCATCACAGAGTGCAGGGATTCATTTGTGGCCATCAGGTAGAGGTGAGGGAGGGACTCAGTGCTGGCTGCCCCATTTGGAAAACTCCAAACACTGCCATGGAGGGGGGGGTAAGTGACTGTCTGCCTGGAAGGCAGAAATCAGCAGAATGGTTCTTCATTTGCTCACAATTAGCATCAATGTAATATTCATGAGGTCTGTTATCCAAAGACTTCAGTACTTTATTAGAGATTCTAAATATTTTGTATTGAGATGGATACAACTTATAGGGCATTCACTAGTTTAAAATGCATGCATTTTCAAAAAATACTGAGTTTTCTTTTTGCTCTTATTAAGGTTTTTACCCCATCCAAAAAAATGTAATATTTATTTAGCTTGGTTAATGGCATTTTAGTTCAGAGTAGCATTGGTAATTACATCACAAGATTTAGTGTGCAGCCATAGTAGACTCATTGTCACGCCAGTAGAAAGTGATAGTGCTGTGTAAAACAAAGCAGGGGTCCCTTGGGGAGACTGCAGCAAGTAGCATTTCTGCAGCCGTCCAAAGGGTTGGATCAGCTTGTCAGGGTCAGCTGGTTCACTGACCAGTGCTAGTCCTAGAGCAGGCCAATGATATCAGGCACCATATCTCCTTACTGCTTCAGGGCACCCCAGATACTAGTAAATACTGTTATACATACCGTTCTATTGTATGAAACGTCACCTTCTAGTCTGTCCCACGTTATACGAATCGTGTGTAAAAGAATAAGACAAGTAGCAGGCTATGTAATGTGCTAATTTTCAGTTAGCTCTCAAAGTCAGAAAGATTGTGGAATGAACTATCTGCCTATTCATTGGCAAAAAGCAATCGCACTCTGAGAAGAAACTGATCTCCATTCAGATGAAATTCTAAAGGCCTCTGTCTGTGTGTTGCAACCTAATCTTTAGAATTCACTCACTTATTTCACTGCCCAGTAATACTTTTTAAACATGGGCACTTAGGTGGATAAAACATGTGATGACAAAGGTATATCCTTTTAGTCCTTCTGTGGGGAAAAGAAAAAAAAAATATATCATTAAAATTAGCCAGTAAGGTTCCTCTGCTTAATGATGTTGCCCTTTACCTTTCAGCCTGGAGACTTCTTTTTCTCCTGTGGTCTGAGAAACAACCAGCATCCAGATCAGAACCAAGACCTGAACTTGTCAGGTTTCCTACAAGAAACAGGCAAGCTTTACAGATGTGAAGCCAGACATATCCTCCAGATTTTATCAAATATATACTACATGCACTAGTGAAAAATTGTATCAATACAAACCCCACTAAAAACATGTCTGCCTTTACTTCTCCTTGCTTTAGACACTTAACACAAATGATCTCTCTAATATTATTAACTTTGTGCTGAACAGAAAATAAAACCAAGGGTGGGGGAAATTAAAGCATGATAAACAAAAAACAAAACAAAACAAAACAGCTCTATATACCTGCCCCAGAATATTTGTTGTCTCCATTGGGCTCCTGGAGCATCTAAAACCAGCTATATTGACTCATCTGTAAAAGGTATTGCCTACCTGTCACTGACTTTAAGAAAGTAGCAGTAGTATTTCACCATTCAGTTGCCAGATATAAAACCAGTATCAGTTTGTATCAGTAGCCACAATTTAGTAATTCTGACATTTGAAAACAAGCAATATTGGAAATAAGACAGAGAAGGGAAAATACTGCAGAGTCATGAGCAATAGATCTTAACAACAGAGAGATGTGATTTAAAATATGACACATGAGGAAGGTATTCCATATGTCTGCATGCTAACTGCTTGTTTTAGATGTGGGCTATGTCTGGTTGTCATCCCAAGACACTGGTGTATAATTATGCTAATAGATGTTAGTTGGATTAGAACAGACAGTCTGCTTGGGAGCATAGTGATTTTTCTTCCTGCCAAGTGACTTTTCAAACTTTGCAATCAGCTAATAACTGCCTGTGGAACACAGATTATAAAGGAGAAATTTCCAGGAATTTGAGAGATGCTGAGAGCACCACCCAGGAAAATTTAAATTACTATTGTCTCTTTATCACAGTTAAAATTCTGTGTCTGCCCCCAGGGTTTCCTACATCTGCCTCTGTTATGAAAAAAACCACATTCTGAAAATATATAGAACAATTACAATATAAACTCATTTTTAATTCAGTCATTCACAAATTACTGTCATTAAAATAAATCTATCCCCAGCATTAGATGAACATCTCTGAAGTTTGGTATTTATGTGATTGGGAAATGGGACTGGCAGGAAAAGCAAGAGATTTCAACTGCACTATCCCACAGCCACAGGAGGATTATTCTCTTGCTAATTCTTCTCACCCAGACAAACCAGTCTAACAATTTCCAACAGGTAAAAAGTCTAAATGAAAACAGAAAAAAAGTCTAAATAAATGAAATCATTACATAAAATCAGGTTTACAAATCTAAGCTGGCACAGTGGCATTGTTGATGTCATGCCAAGGGCTGCCTGTCAAGAATAAGGTGCTCCAAAAAGTACTATATAAATATGGTTTCACTTCACAACAGCTTCTGATTTAAAGATATACCAAGTGACAAAGGAAATTAAGTAAAGAGGGTGGAAGAAAAAGAAAAAAAGAAATGGCATATTATATTTAATATGGTAAGAAGTCAACATGAACTTAAAATTTCTTATTTAAACCAAGTTCCGAAGAATTCCTAGAACAGATGTACGATGGCACTAAACCTTATCATTATTAATGCTTCAGGCAGAGCACCAAAGCTGTACTACATGACTGCCTTATGTGGTAAGTAATGAAATTTCACCTCTCCAATCCATGCAGTAACAAACAGCTCAGGTAAACAAACTGAAAAAAAACAGTATTTCTCTGCTGAGGCAGAGAAACGTGAATATCAAAACCCCTTACTCCTGGCCAAGTACTTCAGAGTAGGGTTCTTTTGTTCTCTCTCCTGCAGATCATTTTACCTGAAAGAATTTATTTTCCCAATCAAAATTGCCATCATCCACTTCAGGCTAAATGCTTATGGGCAGAGATTTGCAGCACTATCAACTTTAATATTTGCAAAGTAAGTTGATTTTCTAGGGAGGAAATTGCTGCATTTCAAAACTATTTCCTGCCTCATACATACAGAATTAAATATCAGAGAGATCTAGTTTAGTGGATGTCCTTTCATTTTTTTCTTCTTTAAAGATCCAAGCCAACAGTAGTCACTCATAAGGTGGTTGTTGTGCTATAAATACCTACTGGTTTCTTAGTTTATTTTCTCTTCCATTTTTTTTACTTCTTTCCCCCTTCTTCAGATTCGACTTAATCACATCCTATTTTTACATTCCCTCTGTCCTTTTTTTTAATCATTGACATCCAATAATAAGACAATTCCAAATAAATCACGAGACTTAACAATTTTTTTCCTTCTTTCTTGTTTTGCTTTCAGAATCCCTAAAAGAGCAAATTTTTGTGATGAAATGCTTTAGCATAGCAAAGCAGAACATGCTTACAGCAGTCTAGGAAAATCTTTTTGGCGTTATGCATGATGGTTCCAGCAGCTGCCTGCAGATCAGCCCAGCCCACGGCAGTAGAGGCACGGCCGCCCTCCCTCGGCGGGCACCGTGAGCAGCGCGCCCGCAGCCGCCGAGCGCTGCAAAGCCGAGCGCTGTAAAGCCGAGCGCAGCAGAAGAGCCGGTGCCGGCAGTGCTCGGGCGCTGCCCGGTCTCCCTCCCCGGGGCACGCACATCCCTTCGGAACGCTGTAAGAACGCCGTGGGATGGCACCTTCTGCCTCACACCTGCCCGGCACCCGCCACAGCCTTCTGGAGACCCGGCGGTACCGGTATAGTAATACAAAATCGTACAGCCACTGACAGCTTCAAGAACCTGACACCTTTTGTGATGAAGATTTCTTCATCCGCAGTATAATTTACAACATAGATGGTAAACATTAAAAGATAATTCCTTCTTTTTTTTTTTTGGTCATTTTAAATACCGAAAATGAAAATGTTGAGGAGTTTATACGCTAAATAATTCCAGATTAGCTGTATCTACTTTCTGGTCTTGTGTTTCTAATATGTTGTGTAAAACGTCAATGTTTGTTAAGGTCATGGATTTTTTAAAAGAGGGCATATGAATGACAATGTTTTGCTTGTCTCAAGCAGATACTACTGATTGAAGAGGGTAAGATTTACCTCACTAAATCAAGTTCTTTGACTCTTTAGCAATGTTTTCAAAACTCCAGCTCCTCACAGCGCTCCC
>NW_005054523.1:699990-718247 GCF_000277835.1 Geospiza fortis
CCTCACGGAGATAGATCTCTCTGTGAGGAAGCCTTCGAGCCTGCTGTTCCAGCCGCTGCTCTGCCTGTGTGGCGGCTCTAAGGATGTAGTACTGCGATTTTAAGGACGTAGTGGCGAGTGTAGTAGCGCCTGTGTTTGTTAGGGGAGCGTGTAAATGCATACAATGTGAGCAGCTCCTGGGCCATCCCAGGAGCTGTGCGGAGCTGTCTCTCAAACACACAGAGTGAGCTGTGTCCCTGTGTGCCTGTGTTCTGGGGCACACGCAGAGATGCTGCAGGCTCAGCCTTTGGAGCTGGGAGATAGTCACTGCAAGGACAGTCACTGCAGGCTCAGCCTTTGATACTTGAGGAACTCTCACTACAAGGCTTTAAACTAGTTGGGACTTCCCCTCGGTTTATTAGGAGCAGTTAGTGCCTGAGGAGCACATACTTCTCTGTCTCCCTGTACCCCATAGAACGGTTTTATTTTCTTGGAAATATTTTTGTTTGGAGGTTTTTTAGCATACTTTTATATGAATTTGAGATGTAAATAAATTTTTCATCTTGTCTCTAGTCCATTCCTGGACTTTTGTGTGTGTGACAGGGACCGTTGAGCTGTACCTGAAAGAGGCTTTAAACTGCTGCAGTCAGTGACCTGGAGCAGGTACTGGTCTTTCTGAACTTGCATGATAGTATTCTGCAACTTGTAGACTTGCAAGTCTCCAAGTAAGTCTTGGTGAAACTTGTGTGTGACTGCAGTGGGGACCAGCTTGGCCGAGGGGTGGAGGTAGCAGAGTAAGTGGTTTATTCTGGTCAGTATTCAGCCGAGCTTTGTTTTCACTTGGGTTTGTTTTTATGTTGTTTTGTTGCTGTTGTTGTTGGTTTGTTTTGGTTTGTTTTTTGGTTTTTTGGGTTAGTTCAAAGAGGGGAGCATAAAAAGGAGTGTACCTCCTTACTTTCTTGTTTTATTTTAAAAATGCATGGTCTTTTAAAAATTGAAATTAATAAAGATTTTGTCACTTAACTGTTGGATTACATGGCTAACAGGTCACTTATAAAAATCACAAAATTGAACTCTGTATTAAAAGTTTGCCATACCTCTCTATTGCTTTGGAAAACAAACTACAAAACAGCTTTGTGGTGCATCCCAGATGCATCTATGTTTAACTCTTCCCCCTCCATGGATGTGTGTGAACAGGTGGGACAGCTGTTCCTAGGGGCTAGTTTCAAGTCAGTGCAGGGATGGAAAGGAACACAGGTTATGTTTAATCACTATAGATAACATTGTTTTGTGGGCCTAGTGGTAATAGACACAATTCCAGACTGTCCATGTTTCAGTATCTCTTCCCATGTTGGGTATTTCTCTCCTCCTTGTCTAGCTCCCCTTGTGCTTTGTGTAAAGCCTCATAGTGTTAAAATGTCTGCTTCTGTCTGGATCTCCTCGCCCTGCTAAATTAAAACTAAAAACAATGCTTGTATCTAGAAATTGCCAATCCTACATGTGAGGGAAGGTCCCAAACCAAAAGCTGCAGGTTTAGGTTCAGTTACCCTTTTTTTTTACCTAATTCCAAAATTTTAGTGGTTTTCCTGTTTGTGGTTTGACTGGTTCCTAAAAAGACAAGAGCCTGTCAATGTGTGGGAGAACACTTGGGATAACCTGTGTTGTGTTCTGGATGAGTTTATATAAAGAGAAATTATGTTGAGATCTCTGAGATCTTGAAAGATGCCAGGGCTTTTTTTGTGTGTGTGGTCTGGTTTGTTGTTGATATTTGGTTTGTGGTTGTTTTGACAAATGCTTTGTCATTTTAGTTTGAAGATGCCTCAAAAACAAGGAAGAGTTTCACACCTTGTGAGCTGAGGGTATTTAGAGTCTCAGTTCTCTTTGCTGGTAGATACTTGGAAACAAATGGTTGAAACTTCCATTTCAGGTACTTTTAATTTTGCAGTTAGGCTGCCAAAAGGACTATGCTCAGTTTAGGTCTCCAGTGTATTTGCAGCTGTAAGATGCCTGGGCAAAGAATTTGCTGCTTATGCAGCAGTATAATTAACTGTATGTATGTTACTTTAGGAAGAGAAGAAAAGCCAAGCCTAGCTATAGCATAACTCTGATCTTATAAAGCTGCCTTGGACATGACTGAGGGAGAATTTTTGTTTCTAAAATTAAACCTGCAACCAGGAAATACATGGTCAGGAGTCAGATTTGCTAGAAAATGGGCATTTGTTACAGATGGATACAAATGCATTTCTCATGCTAGCTAGTTGAGTAATTCTAGAAACCTTTTCCTATTCTCTCCCTCCCTCAAATTAAAACTCTGGCCTTGATTGTTCACGATCAGAATAGGAGTCTTGCTGAGAGGTGAAGCAACCTGCTAAATAGGATGAGAAAAGAACACTAAGGTTGTTCTTTCTTACTTACAGTTTTAAAATGCTCTCCTGAAGAGGGAGAAAGTGTTTCTTTCAAGAGAATGTTTTAGATAACTTTGTGTTCTTTGTTCAGAATTCAATTTTCAAATATGCCTCAGAACTTAACTTCTTGTTGTTAGGTCGCCTGTAGCTTAATTAGTACTAATTGGTTTTGTGATTGGCAGATATGTTAATAAAATATAATTAAACATGTTGGAACACAAGCACAAGATGAGTTTACATCTGGTTCTTATCTGCATTATTAAATTTATTCTGGGATATCCTGAACTGATCATGAAGCCCTTATTGCTGTTAGTCACATTGTTCAAAAACCTGAAAGTGTTCAGATGGTGTTTGGTTTTCTTTTTTGTTTTTAAAATACAAATGGGAGATGTAATAGTTTCTGGGGAAGAATGCGTATTAACATAGTAAGGTGTTGAGGTTTAATATAGTTAGTGGTGCCTGAAACCACTCTTGATTTCCTGATTTATGGTATCTGGAAGTTGATGTGAGTCTGCTGTGACACAGAATTTTGAAGCCTTTGCTGCATCTCTTTGACTACTCCTGTGTGTGTGTGTACAAGTAAAGCATGGAGCTAAATACTGAAAGATGATTTCTGGTTAATGGTTATCCTGGGTAAAAGTATTCTCTTCTTGTGTATGTAATGTGGTATGTAGTTCTGTAGGTATTTTTACTTACATTTCACTTTCTTCTTGCAGTTAAAGCTGGAGGTATGAGAGTGTCTAAAAAGCAAGAAAATGGACCTGTTGAGAAAAATGCTAAACTTCCAGGAAAAGAAAAGTCAAGGTATTACAATGCAGGGCCTGTTCACCCCTGCCCTGTAGTTCAAGTTCATAGGTAATGATCCTTGAAAACAAAGAAAACTCTTATTCTACAAGAGTTTAATTCTTAAATTATCTTATGCAATTTGTAGATAAAATAATACTGATATTGACATAAGTATTGACTTAAAAAACCTCAAAACCCAACAACTTCAAAACCCAAGAATAGTGCCTTGCAATGAAAGGCAAAGGCTGAATCTCATCTCTGTTGTCATGTTTTATGGAACAGAAACTAAAACAATGTATTACATACCTGTGCCTAATAAAGGAATAGTCAAACAGTTTCCAGTGAAATAGGAATGAACTTTAGGCTGTCCACATTCTGAAGGAATTAAATTCACATCAACTCCCCCGAGGAAGAGTCTGATCTCCTGTATAGGCTATACCCCCTATTTCAATCTAAAATCTAATTTGGCTTTTGCTGTTTGCTACTTTATGTGGTTAACCAAGCTGTTTTGCCCTAAAAATGAAGGCATAGTTCTATTTTGAATAAAATAACAGCCACCAGTTGTTGTGGTCATTAAAACAAGTATTTTCTTGCAGCTTTTTCAAAGACTGAACATTTTTCCTAAATACCTGCACTTTTCTTAAATGTCACTTAACAAAAAGTTAAGTTATCCAATATAAATATGACAGTAAAATTTGAATGAATTGTGATGTTCCTGTAATTTTTAATTTTTTTGTTGTTTTCTTCTGGGATTAGAAGCTTTTCATTTTCATTTGTTGCCAATTGTCTGGGTGTAATTTTGCAGCTGTCTTCTCCATAGTCATAGTTACCTAATGGTATAAACAGATCTTAAATAACATATTTGTTAGTGTAGCAAACTGTCAATTGCTAAATTGAAATGTCAGTAGGAAATGTCTTGCCTAATCCACAGAATCATTAACTTAAGCAATATCTGCTTTTTCAAGAGTCACATTTATGGTATTTGGGGTTTAGAATTATTTTTCCCTACTCCATTTTAAGCTACAGATGTGTCAGTAGATATAATGGTCACATTAGAAGAAGGTGCCATCTGAAGTTCTTCCTGTTGCTGAAGTAAATAGTTTCATATCCACAGATTTTTTTGTGGAATATTGGTAACATGGTGTTATTCATTGGAATATGGAGAAGTTAATAGGGTAATCTTGTGAAAAAAAAGTTCTTGTTTGACAAATAGTTGCTGTGAAAGGAAACACTCTCCAAAAGCAGAGGGTAAATTTTTTTCATGGGTCTAGATTGGAATCAAGAAAATGTTTTGTAGATTAGGATATAACTGCTCAGCTTCTGAGAAGTTATTTCACAGTGTACAAAAAAAATTCTTTTTGAGATATTCAGGGATATTTCATATACAGTTTCTTGTATATCTGAATAAAAATAGGAGCCTGTCATAGATTTTCTGCTGTTCCATTCTGAAACAGCATGCGTTTTTTGATATTGTTAAAGGTAAAAGTTAAGTTAAATTAGGGTATAGTTCAATTATATTGTATTAATTATGTTATATTAGTTGTATTATGTTAAAGGGGGGGGGCTTATTAGAATGTGCTAGGAGAAGGGTCCAGGATTTGGCTGAACAGTGGTCTGGTGGGGCAAGGTGAGGTCAAAGAGGGATTGGATGGAAGACCTGACCAATCATTCGAAGCCCTGCAGAAACGATTGGCCCAGAATGAATGGCATTAAAGACCAATGAGAAGCCTGGAAATGGACCAATCATCATGTGGCTCCAAAATAGACCAATCCTGGACTCAAAGGGAGCTATAAATGGGGGAAGTTCGGTTGGGTTGGGGTTCTTGTTTTGGGTACTGGTTTGGTTTTGGGTCTCTGTGTGGGTGCCTGGGCTTATCCTGGGTACTCTGTTCTTTGTAGCTATTTTAATAAATGAGAACCTCATTCTCTGGAGAAAGTTTGCCCTCGTTCATATTCATAACAATATGACATAGTTTTTAACATGATGAAAAGATTTAGCTCCAAATCCTAAATTTATATTGCAAAATGTTTTGTATTAAGTCTGGAAAATGAAAGTGACATATGCTTGTATGTTTTTGTGAGATGGAAATGCTAAATATTTTTTTCTTCTGCTTTACAGTGCTATTGTCAGTTTTGCAAAACCTCAGAACATGGGTGTCTTGGTAGCAGAAGCACTGAACAAAGTAAGTCTGAAAGAAAAGTCAGGTGAAATTTCCTCCTAAACTGGTGTCTGGCAGTTGCAGGTGTTTCATCTGGCACTAAATGTTCTTGGGATAACCTATTTCTGTAGTGGTGGTGTGGCTGAGCTGCTAGATGGCTAAAAAGTACCTGGGCTTCTCTCCTTACTGTGTTTCCACTCCTAGTTACTGCAACATGCCCTGGGTAGTTGTGCTCACCTGTGCAGAGAAGCACAGCCAGGCAGCGAGGTGTGTCCTGCTTGTAAAGTGGCATAGTGCACTGCCTTTAGTGAAATATGGGGAAGAATTACCAGTGGCATCTAAGTGTCTGGCCAAGCTGGGATTACAGTGCAGAGCCAAACCTTGTCTTCAGTGCTTTATCCCACCACGGAAATCACTTTGACTTCTATAAGGGTCCAGCAGAAATACAGAGCTGCTTGAGGGAGGTGGGTGGCATGACTGGCAGGTGCAGGGGACACCAGGGTGGTGATCCAGTGTCCTGCTCTGGGAATGATCCCCAAGACAACAGCCACAGCATGTCCTACTGCTGCCCCATATCTTGCTGTTTCATCTGAGGCCTGAAATAACTCAGTCAAGCACCTTTTGACTTCTCCCTTAGGAATACTATGGGATCCTGTAAAATTTTGTATCCCACAGCTGCTAATGGACCCTTCTGTTTATCACATACTTAAAGCTCCTGTCCTGTGTCTTATTAGGCTGTTGGTGCAGACTTACACCTGCCCTTTGGAAGAGCTGATTTCACAAGCAGCTCTTTGGTTTGCATAGTAATCTAAAGATCTGACAGCTATCATCTCTTTGTTACACACTTGCAATCTTCAGACTCTGAAGCATACAAGAGTTCCTCATCCCTAGAGCTCAGTAAAACATCAGTTGCATAATTTCAACACAAGCCTTTTATCAACAGTTGTATTTATAGATTTAGCCTGTAAATCTTGAATTTTTGTTTAGACTGTTTAATGAAGAACAGATACAGCTCATCCTCCTTCTCTTGCACCTGTCCTCATCCCCTCTGTTCTGGCCTACCATTTCCTTCTCCTCCTGGTTTCCACAGTCTTGCATATGAAACTTCCTCGCTACTTTAGAATGTGATAGTTAGTTACTGTAATAATTATGATTTTGAACCTGGGAAAATAAGAATTGGATTCAACTTACTGTTAACTCTGGCATACTGATTATTTGCTGTGTTTTCTTTATCTTGGAAGCTCATTCTATGAGCTACTAAACAAGGGAAGAAAAAAAAAACCAAAAATTCTCTAAAGGTAGTCAGACTAATATCCCTTTGAAAACAGAAATTATAACTAAATATACCAAGTTACCGTGAGTTCTGTGTATTGATCACTTGAACTTTTTGTGGGTTTAGGTTTTACTGCTCCTTTTAAACTACTTTAATAGGATAAAATTTAGAAAGAGAATAGCTGAAAATCTGTATTCTATCACAACTTTTTTCTCCCCCCTTTAATGTTACAGATGAGCCACAAAATCCATGCAGCAACATTACAAGTGGCTCACCAAAAGCCACAACCTACCTTGGAGAAGTTCATACTGCCTAAAAGAATTTACATTATTCAACAGCCACGGAAATGTTAAGATAATCATTAAAACACTTATGTTTACTTAAAAGTGAGTTTCTATTCTATATAGCACTTAGCACACTGTGATGAAGTGCTCAAAAGCTGTGTGCCTTGTATCTTGCTGTGTTTCTGTTACTGACAATAAAATATGAGAAGAGTTACTAAATGTACTCAGGATTTATTACAATATCATGGCTTCTGTCTAACCTGGTGTTACTGAATGCCAAAAAGTCTAAGTTTCACTTACTGTGTGAGTTTTGAGTGAAGGAATGGAAACTGTCAGCCCTATTGTTTTGGGTTTTTTTTTTAGTTTAATGGTAGCAAAGCTGATGTGAACTTGATTCTAAGAAAGCATGACTGAAAGACATGGGGCTTCTTTCAATTGAGCCTGAGGTTTTCCATGCTGAATGCAGGCCTGAGGCTTACTGCATGATAAGTAATTCACAAAGTCCTGTGAAGGATTTCTGTGCAATGAAACAAGTATTTTTTGTTTGCATTTCTTTCTGTAAGAAACCTAGCTCCTCTGCAGAGATCCAGCAACCAGGAAGAACTGAGTGGAAACAGTCTGTTTGAACCTGTTTGGGTCTGGGGTGGATAAATGAAAGAATTACCTGACTGGAGCTGAACCCTTGGCATAGGAGGGCAGGCAGCAGGGAGGAGCCATGGTGCAGAGAATGCTATGACTGGAGTTTGGACTTGGTAGAATGGTGTATGAGACTTAGCACTGCCTGGCAGTAGTACGATCATGAAGGGTCAAGCTTAAAAATGGGGAGAACAAGTGTAAATCCCAGTCCAGGCAATGTCCTTGAGCCATGACCTGCTTGCAGTGACAGCAGGGACAATAGGGCCAGGGGATAATACTGTCCTGCTGTTGGGAGCTGGTTGTGGAGCTGCACTGACTCAGAATTTTACTATTGTTTTTTAAGGTAGTGATTGCAGAAGAATATTGTCCCGAAACCGATTCTTTGACCCTTTTGGTGTGCAAGAAATTGATCCCCGCAGAGAGTGGAGGTTTTTGATCTGTTTACAGTTGTGTGCAGAAAGGGGTGCTGGGTGGTGAATTGTCAGAGCTAGCAAGGCAGGCACACCTATAGGTTACAGTCTCAGGCCAAGCAGATCTTACTTCACTCCATGGTTAAATTGCTGTTAGCTTCTCTCTGTTTCAGTCTCAAGGTGTAGTGCCCAAGAAGTCGTGGTATATGCTCAGTGAGCAGTGGGCTCTTGGTGGGCAGAGGGGGCTGAGCTAGAGATGTGGCTTTTACTCTTATAAGTATAATCTAAATGAGGAAAGTTCATGGCAAGGGCAAGTTCTCACAATAGAAGGAGTCAGACCTGGGGGTTTGTTGGCCCATCATACAAGGTCCTGAATAAAAAGGGTGTGATCTTTTTGTTCCATCCCCTTCAAGGACGTAGGACATCAATTTTCTGCTTTCTACATTCCTGCAGCTGTTGCTCCCATTGCGTAATTGCTTTGTTCTCTGTCTTATTACTTGGAACTTTGTTCCTGTTATTCATCAGTTCCCCACTTCTGTACTTATGATGCTTCTTATACATATCGTAAGTCTCACTTTGGGACTGTCACGTATTTTCCTGAAAAGAATCATGGGGCTGACAGGTAAATCAATTGCTTCATGATTTCCCAAATGCAAATACATAGTGCTACAACTAAGAGAAAGCATAATAGGGTTAGTATTAGGAGAACAAGGTAAGACATCTCATTTAAACTCCCTGCAGTGATGGTTAGTGACCATCTGAAAAGTGTCCTACCACCCCTGTGGTAGGACACTTTTCACTTGTTCCAACCTTTGTGTGCTTTCCACATCACGATGGACAGTAATCAAAGTATTTTATCTATTCTTCTGGACTTGTTTCAGCAGTTGTTGCAGATCATCCTGCTATAATAATTTTCTTACTCAAGTGAGATTCATCCCAACAGGGGTGGGCAGCAGATCTTGAATCAGCATGTAACTATACTGCAATAGCTGATAATTATGTGACAGGAACTGAATGATTGAAATCCCACCCATTGATTTTGGTGAAATTGGGAACACAAACATTAGAGTAATTATCTGTATCTACAGTAAGGTTATCTACAAATATGAAGCCACAAATTGTTCTCATATAAGCACATAGTTTTCCAGTATATTAAAGTACACGTTCACGAGCTTCATCAGGATGGATTTCAAAATGACAAACACTATTCTGAATCCAGACGAATGTCAGGGCTTTGGTGTTAGTGCACAATCCCCATTCCCATATAGTGCATGTGCTAACAGTGATGGTTTGCCATTCCCCATGGGCACATGGGGAATTCTCTGGGGTAGGGTTTGGTTATGATTCAGGCCTAGTGCCGTGACTGAGTGATGGACACCGAGGCTCCTATATGGATTAGTACCAGGACTGTGCTATTGATGGTATTATAACTGACTAAATGCCTCCAAGGCTGGAATTCCTTTGCAAATTCAGTCATTATTCCAAATTACTTTTTGAAGTTCAGTGGGTGGAGGTGCCTTCTTCACCTTCTCTTAAAATTGCTGCTGCTGCTGTTGATTGTATCCATAACTGAGCTCAGACGTAGCTAAGAGAAAAAGAACCTTCACCTTGGTTTGCACCAAGTGCCTCTGGGATCAACTATGAACTCGCTCATTGATTCTTTCCCACTGAGGCAATGTGTCAGATAAGAGCCATTGATTAGTTTCTAATGCTGGTAGAGAAGACGACAGAGGGTGTCGCAATTTGCTTAGATCACTTGTGGTTGTGCTCAGGTTATTTATAAGTACTTCAGCATCTGTACAATTTAAAACTCCCTGTGGTTCCAGTCACAATTCTTCTTATTCCTTGTGGCGTTTTGCCCATGTAGCCAAGCTGTCTTGCATGGGAAGCACTTAAGGATGGTGACCACATTGGTTTAAGTGTAGAAATATTAATCTGCATTACTAGTTCTATTTGTTTAAGAAACCAAGGTGGATTAAACAACATTTGTTGCTGATCTGCATTTTTGATCACATGGTCTAATTTCAAAAATTTGTGGGGATTGAATTTTCTCATCCTCTTTGACTGGGGCAGATGTAATTGTTTTGGTTTCAGTCATATCTACCTTGAGTTTAAATGTTAGTCCCACATTATGGAGGTCCCAAAGTCATATAACAAAAACAGGTTTAACCAGGGTAATATTATACCAACAATCCCACCTTTTGGTGGCACAAAATTTTGAGCCTTTTGCGCTTGATTCTGTTGAAACATTGAAATCTGAGTGGCTTTCCCATGTGTAGATCCATCCATCATTTTGCAGCATATCTGAATTTTTTCTTGTGTTGTTTCTTTCAAGAGAGGAACCCAACTATACCTATCCTAATCTTACCCATGTTCTAAATATGCTTCAGCTCCATGCATAACTAGAGTAGTGAAATTGTATACTAAAATTGTATACTTCATGCTTAATATGAAAGGTGATACTCAAAAAATGGTCATACTGTCAATGAGGATTCTTTTTAAAATGCGCTTTCCACATGACTGCAGTGGAAAGCTATTGCAAATATATGAGATACTCCCTGTAAAATCAAGGGATCCTGGGAAGGTTACCCAGAGTTAGTGTTGCTATTTAACACTAATGTCTGCATCTTTCCATCCATCCATCAAATGTAAATACCCTTGTGTTGATTAAAGATTAAATTATGATCACAGGAGGTGGTGATTAGTAGCATATGCAATAAATATTTTGGTTACACCTTGAATAAATAGAAAAAATTAAAATACTGCTTCTCCTTTGAAGACAACTGTTTTTTATCTCTGGTTCCATAACTGACTGATAGCCACTTGTGAAATACTATCAGTGTTATCCTGGACAACAGCAGCAATATACTTTATGGGCATTGAAGTTGTAGGTATGGGATTTGGAAACCAGTCTGCTTTTCTGTTGTTTACAGCACACTTCTATTCCCCAGGCTGGCTCTGTGGCAGTGAATACTGATATGAATGTCAGCGAACAAACAGGACTTGAGTCAAAGCTGTCCGTGTGTCAAATGACTATCCATGCTCTCAAAGCCAAAATCAGCACAGTGCACTCTAATGTATTGATGGCCAATACATGCTCCCTATACAAAGAATATTTGTAAAATCTTTAGAATTCTAATCTTTACATTTTTTGTTTCTGAAGAAAATCAATAACTAGGGAAAAGTTGTAGGGGTCTGATTCTTTAAACACTTTGTATGAAGCTTTGTATGAGTGTTACTTAACTGTTTAAGGCAGTACGTTCAGGGAGGAGGGATGTGCTTGGTGTAGAAGGGAACTGTGGTAAATCCCTTCTGTGGCACAAATCAGGCAGTATTGCTAAGGATGGAACGGTTCTGTCAAAAAGCCCCAGGCACTGCTCTGTACAGTGCACACTTGGCAAGTGCAGTCCCACAGAGATGAACTAAGTATATTCAGTAACTCCAGTTTCTGGCAAGACCATGTCTGTGGGCAAGCAGGAGTTCTGCAGCATGGGCTCAGCCCATGTGTCTGAGCTGCATCAGCCCACCCAACCCAACAAATCTAGGTGTGCCCTGCAGCAGTACCAGGGCTCCCCTGTGTGTGGAACACTGCTGCAGGGTGCTGAGGGAGTGCCCAATGGCCTGCCAGAGAGCAGGCTGGAATGGAAAGGATCTTCCACGTGCTGCCTGGGTAAAACTTTCACGTGTTAAAACAGGTCCAGACAAGAACCTAGGAGGTCTAGTTTTGATAAACTTTGTTTTGTGGGTTTGCCAAATGTAGAGCAGGTGCAATCTCCTCTTCTGCTAGAAGATGAATCTTGCAGATCAGGAAATCTTGGCAAGTGTTCTGTTCCATGTCCTGCTCAGTCAGGTGGTGTCCAGTTTGTGTTTGCACCATCATTGATGATACTGTGATGAGGCTGTTGTGCCTTCTGTTGCAGGGAGTTTGTTTTATTTAGTTCAAGCTGTAATACTTAGCTTTCTTTATTTAAATATGAATTGCCACCAAATTCAGCACATAAAGAACAATTGCAGTAGGTTTGCTAGAAAAATCAAACCTCTGCAGGAAGACTGTTTTCAGGCTTTTCATGGACTATTTCAAACAATGTAGGCATTCAGTGAGAGCGACGTGATTTCAGGAAAGTATTTCTGCTCCTGATCTTTGTTTCACCATATTGGAGGACACAATGTTGGTTAATATGCAGTTATTAGCTGTAGCCCTCAAAACACCTTACAGAGATGGGAAGCCAAGGGACAATGAAAGCTGTGAAAAGAGATTTCAGTACATGTTGGTTGGTTCAATGTCTTTGTCAGCTTGGTAGTGTCACATGTGCTGGCTGATGGCCTGAGACACACATGATCTGTTGGACTTCTCTGCAGGGAGGAGTTTCCTCTGGGGCAAGGAAGAGACTCTACCCTTAAGCACTTGGTGCTCCCAGGTTGGGTGGTGCTGGGCAGAGCTGCTTGGGAATTCAGGACTGTGCAGCTTGTCACTGGTCTAGCAGGAGCTACAGGATATGCTGTTCAGTGCACAGACCAAGGCCTTAATTAAGATGAAGGGATTCCTGAATTTTGTGTGAAATGGCAGTAGATGAAATGGTAAAGAAATTACACATGGCAAGACTGGGAAGTTGCAATAAAACAGAGCTACAGCACAAGACTTAATTTTAATAAACAAATACTAGCTGTTGTTTAGAGCCTTTGTGCGTTCCAGGATGTACTTGTTCAGCCTGTTCCTCTCTAAGTGGTATGCATAAATCTGCAAATAATTTCAAGCACAGTAACCTCTGCCTGCCATATCAGCCCCAAAAGTCCTGGTAAGTGGTGCATACATAAGTCAGATAATTTCCTGAGTTCACCTTTAATTCCAGGATAGAAGACTTTATTTCTACAATGTAAAAAAAAAAACCAACCCAAATTCAGTGGTCTAATCAGTCTCATCTGCCATACTCATATTGTTCCTGTTGGGTGCATTTCCCACAGCATGTTCCCAGGAAGGCACCTCTTGGTTTGCAAAATCTTGCTCTTGTTGAATACCCTTGTTTTCACATGTTGTCATTCCTCCTCTTCCCTCCTTGCACCTTCTCGTTGCCCTTTCCTCTTCAGCCGGCACAGGACAGCCGGCTGGTCAGATGGCTGGAGGAATGTGTACTTTTATAGTATGTTTATGGTTCTTGTCATACACGGCCACAGATTCTACTTGTGGCCATTATGCCACTCTTGTTCAATTTTAATGAAAAACTTCTAGATTCTATTATTAGCAGAAATTTCGGTCTGATACTGCATTTATAACATTTGGGCTACCAATGTTTAATTCATTCCAGAATTGAAGAGAAGGACTACTACAGCTCTGAAGTCTGAGTATTTTGGGGAGATAGAATGTAAGAAAATAAAGATAGTGCAGAAGGTAATCTCACCACTGAGGAGTTGCAGCTGCACTAATTACCAAAGATTAGGAACAAGCCCGCCCTTAATAGGCCACAACTGTGTCCAATAAGGATGAGTGCTATAAAAGAGTGGGTTTACTGGTTGAGAAGAGAGCTGGAGTTTGTTGGCTGTGCTGTGAAGAAGGAGTCAGTGCTGTGAGGAGCTGCCAGCACGAAATCACCAAAAAGGTATGGAACTTTTGCAATAAGATGATGATAGAGTATTGTTGAGTGTCCAGCTAACAGGGACTCTCCAACTCTCTAGCTGTTCATTAAAGCAATTTTATAGAGGTTTATAACTCATATCAAGAGAAGCTTATGCAGTTTCAAAGGTTATTAATTATTAGATGTGTAGTGGATTTGCCACAAGAGGTTGCTGTATGCCTACAAGCTTGTTCCAGCTCTGCCAGCTGAGCTGCCCTCAGAAATACTGCTGTTTTCTGCTAAGGAGGTATTTTAATCTGCTGGAAAAGTTTCGAAGAAAAAGAATAGATAAGTTTATAAAAACCTCATTTAGTATTTCATGGGGGATGTGACTACCTAGAAGCTGTGAAGATACAAAGGGTATCTATGGTACCGTAATTCCATGGTAACAAAAGGTGGTATCAGACTCCCCACCCTTCCTCCAGTCTCTGAGTTCCCAGCTGGAGTCAGGTACAGGTGAGGCAGCACAAGGAACAGGAAAGCGTTCAGACTGTATTTGTATTGAGTACATTCAGTATGATTTTCTCAGTTTGTAGATGCTTACGTAGTACGTTTCTGAATGTGGTCACTTCATAACAAATTCATTGCTCCATGAAACAGGTAACATTAGAAAGCTGGATATAGCATCCCAGTTATGTATTGAGAGATGAAGTTTCCGAACCCCTCTCTAGACACAGTGTATTTCTTTTATATTTGGGCCTGACTTCTGGAGAGCAATTCAGAAGTTGTGGTTATGTAAAGGAATTATTAAGACTTTTCTTAAGTTATTATAAAAATATTTTATATAATAGGTATCATTTTAGTTGCAAAATATGCAATTACCATATACTGAAATAGAACAGTCACTATAATGAAGATTGATATTAAAATTTAAATGCAACTCTCTACTTTCATTGATCGTAATTTTATTAAATTCTTTCTAGTTTAAATTTTTTCTATTCAGTGTGTTTTTTCAAAGTTAAAGAGAGTTGGAGCAAACTGAGCTACCTTTAAGCTGCATAAGCCTGAAATATTTGTTTTTTATATGTTACAATCAAGAAATATTAAATAATGAAAAGTATGGTTATCTATTAAAAATAGCTGAAATTTAAAACTTTTAATTTGGTTTGTGTTGTGGATCTCAGCCTTAAAAAGTAAAACAAGTCAAAAACCACAAATGTAGACTGATTTTGCTGAAGCTGTTCAGAGGTGCCAGTCAAAGGTGACGGGTGTGTTGCTTATCTCTGGTGTGTGTGCATTTGAACACTTCTCCAGTAAAGTCTGTTGAGGTTTCTATTGACAGTACTTGTAAATATGTCACAAGGAGCTCTACAATTATGTCAAAAGTTCTAGCTGCTGGTTCTAAAATTAGTTTTGATGCCTTGAATTGTAATGAATAAAAAAGACAATAAAGGCAGCGATGGGGAGATGGCAGAATTTCCAAACACTTTGCAGAGCTAGGCTGTAAGGAATTTAGGAATTTGGCTGGCAGAAGTGGCTACACTGCATGCTTCTCCTGGTTGAAGTGCATATACTGTTCTAAAAAGCTTACAGCTCACAAATGGGACTTTTTTTCCCCTTGTCTCATGCTCTGCCGGTGAGGAAGTTCGCAAAGGAAACCGGGAGGGAGCAGAGCTGGGACAGGTAACCAAATCTGACCAAAGGGATATTCCATACCATAGAATTTCATTCCTAGTCTATGAACTGGGGGAGATACCCAGGAGGGCCTATCTAAATTTGGGAAGCCGGGGGGGTCTGGCATTATTCAGCCAATGATGAGCAATTCCATTGTGTATCACTTGTTTTTTCCCTTTTTATTATTTACCATTATTACTGTATTTTACTTTATTTTCAAACTGTTATTATCTCAACATGCAAGTTTTACTTTGATTCTCCTCCACATTCCACTGGGGTGGGGGTGAAGAAAGTGGGTTGAGGGAGCAGCTGCATGGTGTTTCATCTCCAGATGGGTTTAAAATCATGACAATCTACTACCTTAAAATCAGTAAATTAAGGATTTAATACCAAATTACTATGTTGCATGAGAATGAATCTGCTGGGATAAAAGCATCTACATTGAATGGAAACCTCTGAAATTTATGAATTACGTTCCTTGAAAGCACCTTCCAAAACCAAGAATTGGAATAGTAGGTTAAGATGAGAAGCATGAACTAACATGAACAACACTGAAGCTGAGATGAAAAAGGGGAAAAGTCTGATTTTGAATTTCTCTAGCTCCCAGCATATACGTTAATACAATGAACAATGCTGCCGTTCTATTTCAGTGTGATCTGATTCCTGTTTTCATAAAATAAAAAAACTACTAGAAGCTTGTGTGATAAGTGTGAGATTGAGGAGAGCCATAACCTTTGTGAGAAGAAAGAAAAGCTGAAGAATTTCAGTGGCTAGGAATGGATAAATCATCTGAACAAATGAGTGGAAGGAGCAGAAGGCAGAACAGTTAAAGTAGAACAGCTGTGAGCTAAATACTTCCCAGAAGGAAGCTACTGATGAGAGCAAAAATCTTTACGTTCCTGATATCAAAAGCATTTGCTCTACTGAGACAAATTGGGAAGCACTATAATCCATTGTGAGCTTTCCTGTGAAGCAGGACCTAAATCCAATTGAGTGTAAGTACTATTTCAAAACTTTTGGGTTCATACCTAGAGGAAGAGAGTGCTAGCACCAGACCTGCTGAGGAACAGATCCAACAACAGTGGAGTCATAGCTCAGTTTCTTGTCTCAGATTTCAGACACAAAGACAAAATCATAAAATGCTGCCCAAACTTTTGATATTTCCTCTTGGATGGAAAATTCCTTTATTTCCAGATATAGGCCTCATCACACTGGCAAAATGTAGGGAAGAGCATGTGATTTAGAGGATTCTCCACTGGAGAAAAGACACTGTATGCTTGCTGCTGGCTGAGGTGCATACAGCATTCTCCCCTTGTTTTGGAACCAATCTTCAGCTACCAAGTTGCTGAAGTGACAGTGAAAGAAGAGTAATGTCACTTATTGCTGTTGCTCTTGTCACCCTGAGGACTTTGTCTCCAGTTCCTCTGCTCTTCTGACACCAAACAAGGCAGTTATGGCCAATGTTCTGCAGAGAATGTGCTGCTTGTGTATCGGCCTGTCACTTCTTTCTGAACACATCCATGGATTGTCTTTGTGCTCCTTACAGACACATTGCAAGACATCTTGTGAAATGCTTGCATAGTGTAGAAAATGTTCTAGAATATTCTGGCACTGTAATTTTGCAGTTAAATTCAGATTTGCTTTGTCGTGATGAATTACATATGAAAATCAATTAGAGTTTGCACAGAAAACAGCAAATCCTTATTTATTAATTTATAAATGTATTTTGGATTGTCCCTACATTTTTCTTTCTGGTGCGAGGAGGATTCATTTTTGTATTTAATTATATGAAATTGTAGAGGTTGTGTGTAGCAAAGCTAAGCACTTTGGCCTCTATGCAGGGAATAGCTGCAATATTGGACACTTGGGGTGGAAGAAGCAAGCAGCTTCAGGTTGGGAGAGAAAAACATGTCAGCTGAATGTTTCTGCTGACATTTTTGATTGATGTGCTCATAACAATGGCATGCAGATCACCACTGCGAAACCTATGTTATATTAACATAGTTAATACCACCAGGCACTTCAGTGCTAACACCATTGATGTAAGACAGTTATATCTCTACGTGTGACATTCCCAGCCAGAGATGATGCTCTTTGGTGGCTACTTTGGTACAGCTTATTGGGGTTACCATGGGTGCCCCACAGTAAAATTACCAGTACCTTGGGTTTTTTCTCATAAGCTACCATCTGAAATGTCTTTTTGAGGAGCTAAATATTTTAACACTCTTGCTGCCCGGCATCATCTTCAGCCTGCAGATCAGTTTTGTGGAGTTCTTCTGCAGTCTCTCATTCTTCAGTATCTTGGAAAATATGGATGGATAGATTGGGAATGCTGTCAGCGGTAATACCACCTCTACACGTGCTTGCGATCCCTCATTTGTACAGGTAAAGAACACACTGGCTTCTTTTGGAGCAGCAGAACTGATGTCGTGGTTTTGCCGTGGCAGCCCCTACCCTTTCGAAGGTGCTGCTTTCCAGGACGCAGTTTGTCTTTTTCTGTGTTGTGGGCAGGGCCACACTCCTTGTTCCTCCTACACCTGGCATTTCAAATCTGGCTGTCAGAAATGCCTTGTGTGGTCCAGTTCAGAAAGTAACTTGGAACAGTCTGAGATCCTAACAGAATCCCAGGATGGGTCAGTTTGAAAGCGACCACAGTGGCTCATCTGGTTCAACCTCCCTGATCAATCAGGGTCATCCCGGAGCACATGGCACAGGATTGTGTCCAGACGGTTCTTGAATACAAGCACCTGTGGAGGGAGACTCCACAACCTCTCTGTGCAATCTGTTCCAGACCTGCCGTTATTATTTATATTCTTTATATTCCACTCGTCTTTTGCCGTGTGCAGCCTTTATAAGCTCCGATGCGATTACTTTCGCGTTCCTGACGGAAGGCTGCTTTGGTGGAAGTGGATGGCCTCCGGTGCGGGGCTCGGGGCAGGAGCCCCCAGCCCTGAGCTGTGCCAGTGGGTTCCCAGGAGCAGAGCTCAGCCGGGCGGAGCGCACGGATGGTGGGGCGCTCCGAGGAGCACACGGTCCGCGGGCCCGGGCACGGCTCTGCGCGGTCGGTGTTGGCGGAGCAGCACCGCGGCTCGCGGAAGGGCG
>NW_005054523.1:718671-726168 GCF_000277835.1 Geospiza fortis
CGGTTTTCATGCCTTTACCAGTAAAGACCGGGGGGGGTGGAGGGAAAGCTGCTTTCTTCAAAACTTGCTTTCTTGGTGGTGTTTGTGTTTGGTTTCGGTATTGGAAGGCGAGGAAGAGCCCCTGAGAAGAGGCACAACGGCCCGGGCAGAGCCGCGCTGCGGTTTCGGCCGTGCGCGGGGATGGCACGGGATGGGATGGGACATGTGCGTGTCTGTGGGCAGCGACCTTGTTTTGACGGCTGGAGCAGAAGGGCCTGCCCTAGAAGTCATCAGTGTTCCTGCTGGGATCTTAAGCATAAAGTGATAAAACGATAAGTTGATTAGTTTTTAATACGTGAGTTACTGATAGTGCATAGTAACAGTGTATTTTAAAGCAGACTTTCTTAAAGCTTTCTGATTTCTCAGTATTTGTTTGCCATAGCCTCATGATGCGTATTTGTTAGACAGGGGACTGGGTCCTGAATTACTCTTTTCAGAAATAGCATGTGTGTGGAGATATCTCTGTGAGGTTGGACCCCGGGGGATGGAAGGAGGTTTAGATGCGCCTGGGTGTGATGCGGATGTGTCCCCTGCCCCTGGTCCCTGCTCTGTAGCCCCGCGGGTGGCAGTGGCACTCGCCTGCTCTGCCTTACATGGCGGTTTCTGACGAAGCCGTGCTTTTGCACCGTTTGGAAAGCTAACAGCTGAGGATGTGGGAGGTTTACTTTGGGCTTCTGTGACTGCTGGGTGTAAAAACAGTTGGCAAGAGGTTTGTTCACTGGTCTGGAGTATTTTAAATGTTTTACTCATCCAGCCTACTTCAGAGTTCTCCAGGATTATTCAGTATATGCAGAAGTCCCGTGTTACCTCGTATTTTTGATAGCTGTTGCTTAAAAATAGCCTGATACTTAAAAATTGAAAATACCAGGGAATTTGGGAAATGTGTGATGCCTTAGATCCTAGAAAATTTCCTTCCGCTGTTATTATACAGTGGCCAAAAATGAACCTTTCCCATTTGTTCTTGTCTGCTGTATAAGTGCTGTTTAAGTGAAAAATGGTAATATATTATTAAATAGTGCCAGTGAGCAAGGTAAACATAAGTACTGCTTCTTTTTGCCACTGTTTGGGTAGTGCATTCAGCGCTTCATTTATGTGGATGCTCTGAAGTTCTGGTTGCCTTGCTTTCTCAGTGTAGCTAACCATTGGAATGTCCAAATGGTGATGAATTATATCTGCTTTAGAGCCAAAACATATTTGGTTCATGGCCAGAGTTGCTCAGCTTCCCACAAGAGTATGTAGGAAAAAAGACATTTTGTGTGTATGACCACAGTCCTGAAGTTGATGCCATGGCAACTTTGTGATCTGAATTATGTGTTGGAAGGCAGCTGAGCAGTCTTAGCAGAGGTGTTTGTTTTTCTTTAGCTGAACTTCTTCCTCTTATCAAGATTAAACCTTTCTTTGAAGGTGGAAGAATATTTAGCAAGTTTTCAAACTCCTGTGCATTTAAGAATATCAGCCTGATCTGTTAGTTATTTGTAATGACATCCATAAATATCTGTAAATTGTAATTTATATCCATTATTTTAAAATTAAGGTTTATATGTATGGATGCTGTTTTGACTAAAAAGTGGTATTTCAGGCTCTGTCAGGAGCTAGATCTTCATGTTTTACGGAAAAATAGATAAAGGTCAGCTTTATGCTTTGTGTGTGGGAAAGTCTGAGAAAACTGGGTTAGTTCAAGTGTTTTTGTTGCTTTCAGCTCCCAAGACTTGATGTGGAGGTTGGAGAGTTTTTTTATCACAAAGCTGTGGCAATGGAAAAAAAAATCTCAGCATGTAGCCTAACAAATGTGTAAGGTCTTATTTCTTGACAATATGTTTGTGTGTAGGAAGCACCACTGTGCTTAGAAAACTGACCTCTGAGTATTGAAGACGTAGCATAACACCAAACTGAAGAAACCCCAGAAGCAACCTCTGGAACGTTATGTGATCCTCACTGCATTTGGTTTTGTGTTTAATTTGATAAGTGCATCTTTTTATTTTATTTTTTTAATAAGTTTTTTTTTGTGGAACCTTAACCTCTCATCTTATCCTGAAGGGAAGTAAATGAAGGGATCAGTTGCTCATTAATGCAGAATATCTATTGTGTGGTCTAATGTTAATATGTCTGTTTGCTCTGCTGTCTCCTACTATCCTTTCCTTTTAAAATTCATTGTTTAGCATGACTGAATTAATCCTTTAGTATTCATTGTACTTGAGACATTCTGTAGAGGTATTTCAGCATGCTTAATTGACTAGATTATTTATCTAAGTATAAAACTGTAGAGCTCAGGGGATGATCTCTATGCTGTGTTTGGGCTCTCCACAGATATTTTGGAGTCTCCGGTGGTGTCCATCGCCTGCTCACTGGAGTGTAGGAGAGTCTGAACTGGAGCACAGTTTCTATTTCGCTTGGTTTGTGCTTCAGCCAAACAGGGTGCTTTTGGTCTCCTTTCATAGCTAAATTGTCCTCTTGCTCCCCCTCCCTGTCTTCCAGCTTCATAAACCTTGAGAGGTTTATCCAGTGTAGTGATTTCAGATTTTTGTGCTGTGTAGGTGATACATCACTGTGTAGGCTTTTTTCATCCATCATTGTCACTCCTGCTTCTTGAAGGATATGCATTCTAGTTCGTGTTCATGGAATTACTTTAACTTTTCAAAGTCCTGTTTCTCTTGCTGTGTTTCTGGAATTTTGTTTTTGCTCCCCCTCTCACCAAGAGGAGGCTTGCTAAGCCATAGGCCTAATCTGTAAAGGTACTTTGTTACTAGAATATTCGATTTTGCAATATCTTAGCTTCAGTGCTTGGCCTCCTTGTGTAAAGTATGGAGATACTCCTGTGCCTGAGGGATGTTCATTAGAGTTTGGGAACACAGGCAGCTGTGCCTGTGAGAGGTATTTCTCCACTGAGTGATTGGGAGCATTGCTGGCACATGGGCTTTGTTTCCTGAGGTGCTGTCATCAATTTAATATTTCACATATTTTCTCCTCTCAATCTGGAATACTGATTTCTAATGAGGGTGCCAGTTTGAAAGCAGAAGCTCCTCTGGCTTTTGGAGTGACCGGCTGTGCAGATCAGCCAGCTGGGCCAATGTGGGGTGTCCCGTTGGTGTCTTGTCCCATGGGACAAGTCCTTGGGTGCTGGCAGAGAACAGTTTGCTGTCAGCCTCGTGGCTGCTGTAACACCTCAGCCTGGGATTCTTGCTGGGCTGCAGAAGTGATGTGCAGGGATGGCAGCAGCGAGTTCTGCCACAGCCCTTACTGAAATTTAAGTGTCTGGTCAAGTCAAAACTGCCTTTACAGTCTTGATGCTGTGGAAGTTGGTGTCAATGCTCACTGAATTATGCCTGTCTGACCTTTTTCTGTAAACACTCTGTGTCAACAGTTGCAGGGTTATGGTTTGCAGTGTTTGTAAGGTGACTGACTCGGTGAGGCACTCTTTGTGAAGCACTTCTCAGGCACTTTTGCAGTCTAAATGGCCAAAATAATTTTGTGAATGCAGCTGGACTTGAAGTCATCTAGTTCTTCCTCATGTGCATTAGGGAATTCAGCTGTATCTAGGTGTGTATGAAATTGGAAAACTACATGCAGCTTAAAGTTCTAGTGATCTTAAATATTGTACCTACATAATAAATATATACAAAGTTACAGATATATATTTTGAATATTGGAGTGGTTTATATCAGCTGCCCTTAATTCATGGTGATGCAAGTTAGAACTTGTAGATTATCATTAAATGCAGATTTCATCCATGTTTTAGAGTTCTGTAATACAGGGTGGTCTTAAAAGAGAAAAAAACACCGCAGCCTACAGTAGAATTGTTCGCAGTCTCATCTCGCTCTGCAGCAGAATTCCCGCTAATTAGTGATGCAAGTGTTAGTGGAATTTATCACCTTTTATTTTTAAGAAAAGATGCCTGGTGGCCCAGCTCTGTCAGAATGGCCCCACGTAAGGGGTGTGCCAGGTGACAGTGGCGCATAGCCCGCCTGACACGGAGATGTCACAGCTGTCAGGGCCCAGGGGGCATCCTGAGGATGGCTCAGGACAAGCCACAGGCACACAGGACACGGGGCAGTGTGGAGTGGGAGCGCGTGTCTGCAGGCAGGAGCCTGAGTGTGGAAGCTCCTTGTCCCTGAGTTGTTTCTTACCTTTCTGTGCCCCATCTAGCTCAGACAAATCTGTAATTAAAATATTCAAGAATTACTGTGTTTGCAGCAAAGCCTGAAGACTTTGTAAGAAACCTTTTTGGCTTGATGCAGGCTGTGGTGAGTGCTCTCATTCTGATGGCAGGGCACCCTTGGCTGTGCTGGAGCCTCTGCCTGCCCTGTGGATGGATGTCCCTAGCTGTCACACCTACTGAGCAGCGGGAGCTGGTGTCACCTGTGCTTTGGAGCCCTTAAAGTGCATTTTCAGATGTGTGTAGGGTGAGGGGCTGCTGCTTGTTTACTGCGTATTTCATATATTTGATAATTAACTGCTTTAAGACCAAAGGGTTCTGTAAAATGCTTGCTGCTCAACACTGCAGTTGTGTACATGGTGTAGGTTGTTTTTTTGTGTTGTTTGTGTTTGCTAGCGGGGTTTTTTTGGTTTATTGTTTGGAGGTTTTTGCTTTCTTTTTTATTTTTTTAAGACTCGATCTTAGTCATGGCTAAATTTAGCTCCAGCAGGAGAGAGAAGCTGGAGCTTGTTAGCACACAGGAAACGCCCTGACAGGAGGTTTTTGATGTGTGTGTTTGTGTGTAAATGTGAGCTCTGCAGCTCCACGATGGAGTCTGGCCTGTGGACCTTTGGGGAGGTCACAGTGGTTTTACATCTTTAAATGTTGTCTTAGATTCTGGTGGAGCTTCACTACATTAAGTAGTAAATATGTCTTTTAACTTGTCAAATACTGGTAGTTTTAAGTTAAATCCAAAGCTATCCCTCTGAAAACAGCAGAGGCATTTAATTGCTGAAAAGACAGTTCAGATTTTACCTCCTTCAGCTTTGTGTTATCTAGAAAAATACTAGAATTTGTGTAGTCTAAAGACTGTACTTTTCTCTTTTCAGTCATTTACAATTAAACTAATCCATTTCTGTCTTAGCAGGTGTCCCTTCCTTAGGATCTATATTTCTGACCATGCTTTAACAATTAAATATTTGAACAATATCCAAGTAAGAGTAAATAGAAGCACAATATGACCTTTGCTTTTTGGAATTCAAATGAGGTGGAAGTTGGTAGCGGCTTGGGTTTGATTCTTTTTCTGAGTTGTGTGAGGGTTTTTGTTGCTTGGGGTTTTTTTGTTGTTGCTTTTGAACAAGAATGACAAAACACAAAATATTCTCAGTGTGGGTTTTAGGGAGACTGGTTTTGTGTTTTACACCAGAAATGCCTTTGAGTTCAGTTGATTATTTAGTTAATATGCTTCAAGGTCTGTTTTACACTGGGCTAAATACCACTGAGGTCACAAAGGGATTTCTTTTTTTGTGTTAGTAAGGACTGAGTTCCTGGGTTTTTCTACAAAATTTTCAAGCAATTGAAAGTTTGAAGAGGAATATTGCTGCCACAAAGCATAGGCATGATACGTTAAAATTTTCAGCGCTCCCTAGCTACTGATACAGAATGTTTATGTTCATGCAAGAATTCCTTTGAAAAGATAGGAAACAAGACATAAAGGGAAGACTTTTCTTTACTCTCAGATAAACTATACTTGGCAAAGGTAAAATGGAGTATAGGAACATTGTGCCTTCTAGTATCGTGTACTAATCTGTTGTGCAGTTTCAGAATTCAGTGGTGCTGGTGTGTTCAAAACTCTAGCAATACAGAGCTGGTGTGTATGTTTTTGTTTATTTATTCTCTGTCTAAGCCTTTCTTTGTGCCACTGTGGTATGTCACCAGCAGCTTATAAAGTGTTTTATACTCATTTTGAGGTGTTGGGCATAGTTTGAAAGTCTGAGGGGAAAAAAGACCTAATTAATATTGGCTTTTTCCCCCGACCAAAAGTGTTGCACTTTGTCCTTTTAAGACAATAAGGAAAGAAGAACAAAAGTGACATTATTTTTTTTTCTGCTGGAGTTCAAAGCTTGGTAAAAGCCTGCACCAGAAGAATATGCTGAATGGTTTGTCAGCGAGAACTTGTTTCTCTTTCCGCTCCTCCATGCCCGTGCAGAAGGTTCCCCCAAGGCTCTTGCACTCTGTGTGCAGTGTGTGCCACCGGAACTGCCTTGGGTCTCACTGCGGATCTGGGCTTCTCCAGAAAGCTCCTTTTGCACATCCCAGGCATCTGCCTCACTAGCATTCGGGGAATCTCACACTGTCCTGCAATCTGGTAGAAAAAAAATTTATTTTCTACCTGTTTTCATCATCTCTGCTAATAGGAAAAACAGGTGCTTTTCTTCTCAGTGAGCCTTGCTTGAGCCTCCTTGCTTCAATTCTCACCCTTCCCCAGTAGAAAAACTCCGTTTTGTTTCTTTGCACTATTTCTTCTGTTGGCAGGATTTTTACCTGAGTGAGTTCTTGTTGGTGTTGCATTGCTTCTCTTGGTATATCAGTGAACTCTACTCATGTGATGTACAGTGGGCTTGTAGGTGTCTCAGGAGCAGGTTAAGGGGAGACAGTATGCACTGTCTTGGCAAACTTGTAAAGACTTACACAGACTTAAGATTTTAATGAATAATTACTTTTTTTTTTTTAATTGTAAAAGTCTGTGTTCACTAGTAGTCAAATTCTGGTTGTGAGGATTTAAATTTATTTGGTTTGGACACTTTCCTGTGGAAGGAATGCTTCCTGGCATCTGAGTTAGAAACTGTAGTGGTGCTTGGCTGTTTAATTACTGAAAACAGGACAACTGTAAAATTTTAATAAATACAGGCTTGCCGGGTATTTAATATTTTTGGTAAAAGCATGTAGGATCTTGTCTACACCAGGGAGTTATTGCAGGATGGGGGAGGGTGTGAATGTGAAGTGCTTTCCCCCTTGTATAGACAAGCCTTTAATTTTCTGGAGTGAACTCTGGGATGTTCTGGGTATTCCATGTTCTCGTCCTTAATTTGAGCTCTGCAGGGGCTGACAAGGAGTTAGTCACACCGCAGGCCCGTGTCTGGTTCATGTGAATAATCTCCCTAGTTTGGGGTCTGTGCGTGTGTGAGGAGAGCCCACGCGTGCCAGGCTGGGGCTCGGGGGAGGCCTTGTGTGTGCTGCCATGGGGGCAGGAGCGTGCAAACAACCGATATTAGTGCTGTAACTAGGGCTCCCAGCGCCGCTGCGCTGTGTGCTGGAGTGAGGGGCGATTCGAGGGAAAGGAGTTGGGAGAGCATGGGTGTTAGGGTGCCTGAGTCTGGTCCATAAAACAACACAGGCGGGTAATTAAAAATGGAAGGTTTACATTTCATGAGAGACAGAAAAAGGCAGCATCCCAGGATCTGAGGTGGAAAGCAGGGAGAGTAATATTTTTGCTTTGCCTCATTCTGATGAATGAGATTTCAGGAAACAGCGAAGCTAATCTA
>NW_005054523.1:726215-795575 GCF_000277835.1 Geospiza fortis
TCTTTTTTCCTACGTCATCTCCTCTGTAAGCGCAGAGATGAATCGTATCTGACACAATGCAGTAGGAGCACAGGGCTGACCCCACTGGCCATCTTGTAAAGGCTCCACCAGTATCACCTTGAGAAAACTGGGCTTTGCTCCTCTTAGGTGAAATGGAAATAAGATTGCTCCCCTTCCTGCAGGCTGCTGTGAGCTGTCATATGTTCTGAGATGCTCAGAGGTTGAAGAGGCAGTATATATAGGTACCCAACATACTTTCTGGATTACGTGAATTTAATGTCTGTTCTTTAGGCATCCTCAAAAATGTTAATGTTTAATTCCAAAGTTTGCTCATTTAATTGTCCACAAAGATATATACCCTTCTTCTTGTGTATGTGTGTAGTTGTGCAATTGTGCTGGTGTGTCCTGGATAGTCCAGTATGTTTGAGCTTTGTGTTCCTTGTGTTGCTGCTTACTCCCACATTTTAGGGTCACTTAGCACTTGCTTTTCTTTTATTATTTTTGGGAGGAGGAGGGTTGCCGGAGGTACTGTCGTGTTATATTAATTGTTATTAACTGTCTAAGCCAAATCCAGCACAGGGATCAATTTAGACAGTTACGTTCTCTGAAGGAAGTAATTTTGCTTTGTATTTTTGATAGCGGTTTCCAAGATTTTCTTGTGTGACTTGCCCTGACCAGGGGGCTGGACCAGATGACCTCCAGAGGTCCTTTCCAACCTTAACCATTCTGTGACTCTGCCCTTGTCAAAGAAGTCCTAGTGACTCCTAATATTTCCTTTCTGTCATTTTGGATATTTCAGGCTGTTGCACACATATCACTCTACTTCTAGTAACTAAAGCTAAGGATAATTATCCTAAGGAAGAAAACATCAATATCAATTTGACGTCAGAGTAGTGTATTTTAAAAGCCATATTAAAACCTTCAAAAGTGTTTACATAGTAATATATATTCATTTCTGCCTGTGAAGCAGGAAGTAAGTAGTGTGTTGTTTGTGTACAGATTTTGGATAGAACTCTGCATTTGATTTCTAGAAAAAGTGAGGGGCTGTGATTCCCAGCCATTTCAAGATGGGGTATTTTGTGATTTGGGTTTATAGTAAACATACTGTCCCAGAATTTTTAAGGGTAGCTGACGTGGGGGAGAAAAGATTGACACCAAATACAGGTGCATGTTCTGGTGTACGTTTGAATATAGATCTGTAGTGTTAGGAGAAAACTATTAGTAAAACAGGAGAAGAACTCCATGAAAAAGCAGACAATAAAATCCTGAAAATACCTGATAAGGATGAAGAATATAGGAGATTTGGAAATAGATATGATAAGGAACTAAAATAGAAAGAAGCTTTATCAGCACCGTCTTATGTTAGCATTCAAGGAAATACAGCTGTCATTAGTGTAATGTTTCTTTAAAAAAATGAAAATCTCAGGCATACTAGACTAATTGAAAACCTGCAAAGTAGCTGTGATGATGAAAAAAAGTCACCTCTTTTGTTTTCTGGACATAATACTGACCTTGTTTGGGATTTTGTTTAGATTAGTTAGTTTTAATTTTGTTTTGTAAGTCACAACTGTAGAAAGGGAAGACTGTAGGAAAAGGTAGATGGCTGTGGTCTTGGCATTTTCTCTGGAAGGTCTCAGCAGAATGGGAACAAAAAGTCTAGAACACCTCTGCTGTGGTCAGAAAAGCTGTGAGCAGGTAATATTTTCAGGTTGTGTTGGCAGCTCCTACTCTTCTTTCCTGTGTAGCCAGACAGGTGATTCCACTCGTGATTCTCCATCTGCAGGATTGCTGAATCCTTTGGGTTGGTTCAGACAGGCTTGTGACTGTTGGAGTGAATGGTTCTGGCTTGTGAGTGCTCTCCCTCTGCTTCAGTGAAGATCAGTTTCTTCAGTGCTTCAGGGTAGTTACAAGTAGTGGGGAGCAGTAATCTCTGAAAAGATGATAAAGAGTAATTTTTGCAGTGTCTGGCCCCTGCCCAAGATTTTCGGACAGCAGTCAAGTGAAGTGACCAGCTTTTCCCCTGTGTGTTGGCAGCCCTTGGCAATACTGGCCAAAATAATCAGCAATTTGGTAAAAGAGTAACATAGCAGAAAACTAGGTGATTGCAGGGCATAATAGTTAGATATCTGGCATCTGAGAAATTAAATCTAGATCTAGACTGGTGGGAAAAGAGCTACTGCAGAAGCACATTCTAACAGCTAACATGATAATGAGGTTTTTCTCACACTTCCTCATCTTTCACCTCTTATTATATTTTAATAGTGCTTCAGGGCATAATTCCACTTCAGAAGTGAACAACAAACTGGAAACCTTGCTGTTGTTTTGCAGTTTTCTTTTAAACTGCTGCATAGCTTTCACTGGGTCAGATGAGAGGGAGAAAATGTGAAGTATCTCACTGGTAAGTTTAATAATGATTAGATGATTGAGTGAAGAGCAAATGATGCAAATGTACTATGGCTTGTCAGTTTTGTATCTGTATTGTATCTGTTTTGTACTTAGATTGATCTTTCTGCATGAGAAATGCCTACAAAGGGTAAAGGCCATAATTGTTTAGGGTATTGTATAAAAATATTTCAATAATAACTATTTAACTTGAGTGGGTCTGGCTAAATATAGTGTATTGGGAACATTATATATGCCACTTTTTACTTGGCTGTAGGGACAAAGGGTCAGGGACAGGCCTCTCCAGTATACTTTATCATTTTTGTTCATGCATTTGAATCATCATAACACAAATATACCTCACTGGAAATTGTGTCTTAAAAGTAAAAAGACTATTCTCTTCAAATGTCTGTTCATTCATGAATTAGTAGTCGCATATCTGGGGATCTGCCATCTGTTTATTACAAAATGTAGTAATTTTGAAGGATTTTTTTACTTACTTGATTTGTTGTATCAGTAATACCTTGCTCCTTTAAGTATTGGTTTTTGCTGTATATTCCTCTTGTTTGAAGTCTGCAGTTCAGCTAAAGGACTTTGAATTTGCCAGAAAAGGGAAATGTTGGAACTTTTCTGTGTGACACATAGAATGACACTCTGTATTTGTAGGCAGTGAAAGCAGTTCTGACTAAATGAAGTTTTCTTTTGAAGCTTAGGATTTTGGGATTCAAAGATTTGAATCTTTGGATTCAAAAATGCAAAATACACTTTAAAAATACAGATTATTTGAAGTATATGTTTCATTAATCCCACCCTGAAAGGTGGCAAATACTTAAGTACTTCTGTGCAGGCAGTAGACTAAGATGTTCTACCCTGGATTTCTTCGCAAATAAATGCTCACTGGTTTTCAGGATCTAAATCTGGAAGCTTGAACCCAGCTGTGGGTAATAATGTAAGGAGTGTAAATGTCAGGAATCCATGGGCATTAGCTTAGGTGCGTACCTGCCATGTGGGATTAGTTTATTTGACCTCTGCAGTAGTGATGAACTCCTGTGGGTAGATCTTTGAAAATAACCCTCTCCGGAAGGTGAGGGAGGTGCAACAAGTTGTGAATCTTGTTCCTGATGTTGGTGTCTCAGGCAGGAGTTTTACATGGAAAACACTCCCATGCAAGGAAGTGGCTGAGTTTTAAGGAGACACTTGCAGGCTGAGTGAAAATGTGGTGAGATTTTTCCATCTCTGCTTTTCAGAGGGGATTTCTCAGGTAATGAGGTACTTAATTTAGAAAGATTGAGACATGAACTGTTGTGTGTGCCTGTGCTCCTGACTCTTTCCATGACCTAAGATTTGTGTTTTATAAAGCTGATGATGCTTTGATGTTGTTCATAAAGAAGCTGATCATTATAACTTCTTGAACCAAGGGACTTTCTGCCCTTTCCCTTCATGCTCTGAGCAGGAAGCATGTATGGAATGGAATGTCCTCTGCATCTGAAGAAAACAGTTGAACTGGTGGGAAGACAGCATCCAATTGAAAATTATCTTGGTGTGAGCTGGGAGTCCACCTTTGTCAGCAGCTGACAGGGTCTTCAATTCAACAAGCAGAAGAGTTCTGTTGGGACATTGTTATTATTAACGCTCTGGGATAACAAGTCCACATCTAATACCCATTTTAAAATGGGAATGATAGTTTTTAAATCTTTAAAAAAACCCAACAAATACCAAACAAGTGGTTTCATGGCAGAATTTAAAAATTGGAATTAAGAAATAATGAAGTGGAGTTGTTTACCAAAGTGAAGCAATTGCAGTGGCTGAAAGGATTCCTGATGTCTGAGTGAGGGAGTTTTTCTACTTCAGCTTAGCTGTGAGAAGAGAGAACGTGCAGTGTGCTTAGAAAGACAACGTGCCAGCATTACTGTAAAATATCCTATTAATACAGTTAGCTTTAAAACAGAATAAGGTCTAGTATCTTGTGCCTGATTCAAGGGATGAGAAATTATAAATGCACACTCTTGCTGTTCACTTTAATTGGTGTTACTGAGGTGTGAACTATGGGTACGAAGAAATACGTTACCTGAAGCTGAAATGCTTTTTGCATGTATGTCAGTAAGTATCACAGTAGGTGCAAATAACTTTGGTATATCTTTTGGCTTTGTTTTTTTTATTTTTTGATAACACTGTCTGAAGTATTTCTAAGCTGTAGTATTTGGTTCATTCCCTCAGCGTTCACCTGCGTGCTCTGGCATGAGAATGATGTTGTACTGGACCCAAGGTGGTGGTTTTAGCATTTCTTCAGAAGACAGTTTATTTTTTTATACCCTTCAGCTTGCAAACAAAAAACATTGCTATTGCTTTGCTGCTGCCGCCCTTAGGGTTAGCTCTCTCTGTGTGCATAACTCGCATAGCAAAAGGTGAGTTGCTTTGGAAGTACGTATCTTTATTTTTGCATTTCATTTTATAGGGTAAAAGGAAGGAAGTGGACTTTATTTCCAGGTAGTAGGCACTTTTCATATCTGCACTGATTGTGGTCTGAATAAGCAACCTTCTTGCATGCCCGTCGTGTTCTGTGTTAGAATAGATCAGTGAAGAACTCTTCGCACAGTAGGGAAATTGGCCTCAATTCCAAAAAGAGAAAATCTAGGATGGAATTGTCCTTGATTCCTTTTATTTGGTCTCTCATTAACCCTTATCTATATTCTAAGAATAGGAATGACATATACTGTAGAGTTGCAGTTCTATATGAAGCCCATCTGTCCCGGTTAATAGAAAATTCACACTTATATTTGCAAAATAAGAAAGTTAAATATAATACGTGACTTTTCAGGTCTTCCTTTTTTTTTCTCCCGCTTGCCACTCTATTCTAGCTATGTATGTAAAGTACCTTTCTTAGATTCTGAAATTCATTAACACCTTCACGTCCTACCATTGCATAATGCAGGCTTTCTAACATGGTGGATGGTTTTTGTATGCTTAATTTGATAAATTTATTTTGCTTTGTATCCAATAAGTAATCATAAATTAGTTCTTTCAGTGTATTTCATTTTCCGGTTAGATGATCCAGTTTTGGGGGTGTGTTTGCGAGCTTTTTCAGTTTTCTTGATGCTGACCTTGGAGAGGGCTGGTTAATTTCCGTCCTTTGGAAGCTGCTGGAGGTGTTGCAGAGCCTGTTGGCCCTGCAGCACGCAGGACAGCAGTGTCTGCGCGGTGTGTGCCCATGGGGGCCCCAGGGAGTGCCACCCCTCAGCGCAGCCTCTGCCTGCCTGGGGACCAGCCCCTGGCGTGCCTGGCTGGCACCTGTGTGCAGCTGTCGGAGAGCTGCGTGTGGAGTATGATCCAGGCCCTGGCAACCTTCCAGTCTTCTGGGTACTGTTAGCTGCATATGCTCCCAGAAAGCTTTTTGGGAAAGAAGTGATCTTCATTATTCCTTCCATTCTGTTTTCCTTACTTTGTAACTGAAGTTACTTCTGTAAAAGAACTGTCTTTCAGGTTTATCAGCCCAAGTACATTTTTCTTAAACTTCATACTTCTCTGAAATCTGCAGTCACCTGCAGTCAACCTCTGCTCACTTGAGGCTGACTGTTAAGTGTGCCGTGTGGCAGGCAGAAAGCATTGTGGGGATGGAGGAGTTTGTTCCTCAGTTCCCCTGTGTGCTGTGTGTGGGCAGAGGTGGGGGTGGTACCATGTCCTGCTGTTATCCCTGCCGTACAGTCTTGCAGTTGGCATTCCCAGGTGACACCAGGCTGCTCCAGTTACTGCCAGTCAGGCGGCTGAGCTCCAGTCAGAAGTTAGAGCTTGATTTTAGTTTATTTTGCTGGAGTATCTTAGAGCAACTTACTCAGGTTTAGCCCTGTAACTGCAATTGGATGTGGAGAATGCCGCATTACTTTTCCATACCAGAAGACAGCAAACTCTTAGCTGCTTAGTTCAAGTATTGAAACATTTCTTGTGCATCACTACTTTGCTTAACCAAGTGACGCTGTAAGAAATAAATGTGACTACTGAAAGGTTTCTCGTAATCACTTCACTGTTTTATTTGTATTGATCCTGTTTTTTGTTTTGACTTGTGTGAATGGACATTACATTTATTTTTGTTTCTCTCTGTTAATTCTCTAGGAGCAACATTTAAAATGTTAAAGGCCGTTCTAAAAAAGAGCCGAGAGGGTGGCAAAGGGACCAAGAAAGACCCAGGTATGAATATTATTGTGATGTTTTATACCCCAGGTGAGTTGAGCACTGCAAACCCAGGACTGTCCATCCTGTGGTGCAGCAGTGCCCGTCCCGGGGGCAGCTCCCTGTCCACTTCCCCAGCAGCTGCCTGGGGAGCAGAAGCTGCAGCTTTGGACCTGCCTGCAAGGCGGCTCCAGTGCAATTATTGCTGCATCTCCAGCGGGCAGCACGGGGGACAGCAGTTGGTTGTGGTTGCTGCCCTAGAAGTACTGAGAGCAGGCTGTGTGTGCTGTCTGCCAGCTCCTACACGGCCTGGGGCCAGGTCTGCTGACCACAGAAATGCACTCTAAAATGCTTATTCGTTACGTTACAAAAAAACTCAACACTGGTTATGTATTATGGGCAATAGAATTTTTATTATGTATGTCCTTTGAAAAAAAAATATTGAATTAGTGAAAAGTTATTAATCTGGTTATCAGGTTTCTATTATGTTCTAGTTTTTGCTTTAACTACAGAGGTTTTTTGAAGGTAGAAGTAATCATTATCAACAAATCTTACTTAAAATAAAACTTATTTTAATACTAACCATAAATTTAGTAGGCCACTACTTACGTGCATTACCTTCCAGGAAGAAGGGTAACTGAGAGCTCTCATTGCCATGTTCAAGGGCAGGGAAGGTTCAGCAATGGTTGTTGAGGAGGAGCAGTAGCTGTAGATGTGCAGGTGTTGGTGACTGATATGAACATGCCTGCTCTGTGCCAGGCATGCTGATGTCTTTGCTGCAGTGGCTGGAGAGCTCATGGACCTGAGTGAAAGTGACCTGTTTTTCAGAGTTACGTTTCTAACTTCAGACTAATTAACGCAGACTAACATTTCTGATTTTCTGATGAGTTTGATCCTAAATTATCCATTACAATAAATTTGTGGTCTTTGGCAACATGAGCTTCTTACCCTCAGAGTAAAATACAAATAAGTCTGAATACTTCTTAAATGTATAAAGAACAGAGCACAATAAAGGTGCCACGTCCTTGCTTATTGGAACCTTTAAAGCAACACAATCCTGTTTTCTCGGAAAGCAGGTTACATATACGTCTTGCATTGCAGCTTTTAAAACCATGCAGTTACACTGAGTCCTACAAGGGGAGAGTATTTTCACTGTTCTTTTGCAAAAACTGGTTCTGAGTTCATCTGGCAGGTAATGTGTTGTTCTTCAGGAAATTTCTGTGGTCTTGTGAAGTTTTCACTCTGCCACAGTTCCTTTCTTAATGGCTGAATGATGGAGCTATGCTGATTAGAAAAAACACTGACACTAGATCAGAGATGCGCAGAAATGATCACAGAGCAACACGAAAGGCATTCTGTTAATTCTGTGTGCTGCTGACTTGAAGTTACCAGCTGGGGTTGTTTAAACAGAGTGGGCTAAAGATTCCTGTGGTGAGGCTTTCACTGGTACATTTTTTGTTAAAATACTAGATGGAAGTTGGTTTTGACTCAAAAGGAAAATCGGGCTGTTCAGAATGGAGCTCTGACCAGGCTTTGATTAAAATCTGAAGCTTGGAAAAACCCTTTTCCTGTAGGTCAGAAAGCATGGCTTTTTATTTTCGGATCTCATGACATCTGTCTGTAGTCATGTGTGCAAAAGATGATTTTTCTCTGTTTTTGCAAATACAATGCTGCTGTATTTCTGAGCAGCAAGGGAAGAGTTAGAGTGTGGGAAGTTTTTTGGTTTAATTTTTGGTGTGGTGGGTTTGTTTATTTGTTTGTGGTTTTTTGTTGTTTTTTAAGCAGCGCTCTAGAGCTTCATATATTAATTAGATGTTATGGAAACCAATTATTGGGAAAAATTGGTGAATAGTGCCTAACTGGTGAGATCTAGAGCGAGGAGGAGTTCAGGAGCAGCTTTTTAAAAGGAAGTAAATAATTGATACATTGAATTTCAGAGATTTGTGGGGGTTTTTGTATTTAAAGATGATGTGAAAAGTTTGAAGAAACATGTGTGCATTTTATTCTGTTCTGTGTTACACCAGGACTTTCTGTAAAGTTATGTCTAGTTTGTTAGCTTTCTCTGTTGTTCCAAAGGACATTCCAATTCTTCCAGCTGTAAGACATTTCTCCACTTTTAGAAAAGATGTGGAGCAAGGCAAAGAACATTGATCTTAGTAGAGCTTATTTTTGCTCACTCATCTCCCTGGTCTTTAAACTGAAAACAGGGAGAAACTGAAGGGTTTTTTTGATTGTAGAGTTTTCCCACTTCATGGCCCTTTGGATATGGAATAGCAGCAATGGCTTAAAATTTCCTGCTGTCTGGAGAGAGTAGAAATGCACCCCAGCGATGGGAGCTGGCTAGAGATAAGACTGGCCATGGCCACGTTAACATTCTTCAGACTGCTGTTGGAGAGAGGAATGCAGTAGTAAATTTAGATGCTTCTCTCAGCTCTGTGGGCACGTGGGCTTGATTTATGAAGTTTTGAGAGATTTTTCAGAGCTTCCAAATGTGGGAGGAAGGAGACAGTGCATCTCAGTAGGCCACCCTGAACGCAGCTGGGAGGACTGCATGGCCTCTTTTCAGTGTATTCATGGTTTAGGAGTGATACTGAGGAGCTAGAAGGTAGTAAAATCTCCATAGGTCATAGTGGGCAGCCCAGCCAGCGTAGGAGGGACACCAGAGTGATGAGTTGCAGCTGTGCCTTGACCACATGTGGCCATTTGGAGTCACATTGAAAGGGGTTTAGGCTAAACTGCAACAGCTTATTCTTAAACTGAAGTAACCCCAGTTGTCCCATGGGTTGCATGAAAGGAACGCCTGGAAGTCTGCATGATTTAGATCTGAGTGGGATGATTCCTGTTTTATTGAATAGAACTTCCTGTTTGTGTGTTAACTCTATTTTATGGGTTTTACAGCTGGTAGGCTTGTGGAACTTGTATGAGTAGGAATGGTGGTGTTTTTTTCTGGGTTGAAGGCAGGCACAGCTGTAATATTAAAAAATGTATAAGGGTTAAAGGACAAAAAGAAACAACCCTAACTGTTTTAACAGTAGCTTGTGTGGTTTTTAATACTAGAATTTCTTATTTGCCCTGACATAAGGGCTTAAGAGCTGAAGCTGTGTGTAACATTTTTGAAATCTAGCTGCTGGGAATGTTGACTGCAGGTTTTAATAGATTCTTGAATTCAGGGTTATCTTGAAAAATAGGGTTTCAAGAACTAGTATTGATACTTTGAGAGAGACAGGTGCTCTGCTGAAGAGTGGTAGAATGTCTTTGTAGAAATAACTTCTGCCTTGATAAGATGGAAGGCTGTCATGTGGGAATGTCACTTTTGGAAAAATGATACTTCAAGCAGCACCAAAAGCAGTAGTTATGGATACATAGTTGGGCTCAGACCATGAAGTTGCTTCAGTAAAAATTCTTCTGCAACAGTTTTGTAATGAACCCATTTTAAAATGTGTTGATTTGGATGTGGCTGGGAGGTGTTGATAGGTAGGTAGGTGGCTGTTGTAGAATTAGATACAATCTAAATGAAGCAAAATGAGTGTGTTTAAACATTCACATATATAATTATCAATTTGTGCAAACATACACGAACACAGGTGAAAAGAGCTGTGTTGGCAGCAAGTTACGTGTAGAGCAGCTTTTGCAAGCACAACTTAGGGATGTTATTTCTAAATGTGGATTTGAAGACGAGGTTGGTGTCCAACTTAGGTAAACAGATGTGCCAAATGAACAAAATTTCAAACAAACTAAATTTCTTACACAGACATAAAACTTTTTCTGCATCCAGATTTTTTCTGGTTTTCTGCAGCATGGAGAAACCTGTTTTTACAACCCTTCAGACATAGTTATTTCCAGACAACAGAGATAACTACCTGTAAGTGTATTTTTCTTTTCTCTTGTCCTTCTGTGCATTAGTAATGTACATACTTGATAAAGGACAGAACCTGAAGGGGAAAAACCCACAGTCTGCACCTGTAACCTTAAAGTAACAGAAAACGGTTTGGGCAATGTTTGAAACAGGAAGGGAGTAAACAGAAACAAAGTAAAAAGTGGTACTATCTCTTCTGTGTTAGCTTATTGTCATCAAATCCATGTTATCTCTTTCAACTCTTCCAAAGTTTCCAAGTCCTCTAGAGATTGCTGGGGAGGTGTCTCTCCAGTGGGACATGGCAGAGCTGTCGCCTTCTGCCCTCTGCTGAGGGTGCGTGTCCTCCTTCCTTGCTCTTTGTCTTTTGCTTTGCTTTGTTAATGGACTTTATTTTCTACATTTAAGGTCATCCCAGCTCTTTGTCTGTTTCTGCCCTGTGTTTCTACCTACCTACCATAGAATTGTGTGTTTCTGCTCTCTCTCCTGTGTTCTCTTAGTTGAGGTTTACTTGTTGACCAGTTTATTTCCTTGAGGTTCTTAACTTGACCTCTGTAACCACAAGGAGATCTTCTGCCTCTGGCCTCAGCTGAAAGCAACTGGCTGTTTTTATTTTAATATAGCATAGAAACTTTGTGTGTTAGTGACACGGTTCAAGCAATCAGGGCCAGAAGACTGTTGGTTCAAGTTCTACTAGGTTACCTGTAAGTCCTGTCTGTACCTAGAAGAGGTGATAGTATAAAGAATATACATAATAAGCTTCAGAATATAAACAAAAAGTACTTCTTAATTATGATTGGTTTAGAAATTCTACAGAGCTACTCATTCCTAAATGCTTAAAAATGCTTCAGAGATAAATTTTTATTAGTATTTCCTGTTGGGTTTCTGTTCTGCCAGCTGCTTTCCAGTATATAATTATATTTGTTTTCTTTAACTGTCCCAAAGTCAGCAACTCGCATTTGAGAATCTGCCTATTTTTTTTTTTTACTAGCTAAGCAAAAGCTCATTCAGTATAAAATACATGTAATGTATTTTAATTTAAAAAGAAAATAAAATCCCGTATATTAAGTTTCTACAGAACATACTCAGTTATTTCAGATGGTTTTGTAGTAGCGTGACCATTGTCGTTCTGTTGACCCAATATCAGGCCTGAAGGAACACGAATAATGGCAGTATTGTGCTTAGTTTGCAGTGTTCTTCTGCACTAAATCCCATCAGAAGTTGAACATCAAATGTAGTACATGGTATGCCTGGAAACTTCATTGATGTCAGTAGAAATTCAGTGTGGTAAGTAGTTGGGACTTTCAGGTTTTCCAGCTTCAGGGCTTGTTAGATATTAATAGTAGTGGTCAAATAACAAGGGACAGATTATTATGTCAACAAAAAGATGATGTTTAGAATGCAGCAACATAGAGCTTTAAAGGCAGAGAATCTGGAGAAACAAAATGGGTGGTTTTGGTTTCTGAAATAGAAGTTATTGAAGTACTTATGGATTTGTATACATCAGACTTTCAGTAATTGCCTGAATATTTAGATTTTTTTTTATCATTTGGTCTGCAAAAAGGGTCCATATTAATAAATCTTTCCTGTGTCTTGTTTGATTCAGATCTGATAGATCAGACCTCATTTTTTTCAATACTCTTTGAGACTTAGTTTTCATTTGCATTAGTTTCCTTCTTATATTCAGGTATCTTCATGTAAGTATCTTTGGCTTAAGTATGGGTATACAGACTTCTGAATGTTGTTATAGAATGGAGGCTTTATTTCTGTATTATGTTCCATTGCAGACTGGCATATCGTTAGTTACTTTTGTTTGTCTGCCTTGCCCTTTAGGAATATTGTATACTGAACAAGTTGGATGAAATCTGAGAATTCAGAATTTCCTTTCTTTTATTCACATAATCAGATACAATTAAGAATTTGAGATTATACTCAGTATTCTTTTTCATAAGTAAAATGGCTTTCAAAGGCATGAGCTGTGATCGCTTGTATGAGGCTCCACCACCCCTGTTTTACTTTCCCCTTTTCCTTTCAGCCAAGGCCCCTGTTACAAGCCTGACGTGCAGCACTGGGGCAGCATTTGGAATGACAAACAGAAATGTACTGAAATTCACTGTCAGTGGGTGTTGGGGTTTTTTGTTTGGTTGGTTTTTTATTTATTGTTTTTATTGCTAGTGGCAACTAAATTGCTACTCTGAAAAGTGAAGCTGCTGTGCAGAAAAGCCTATTTTTTTCTTAAGACCCAGACCTACTATTTAATCTTTATTTTAAAAGTGAGTGTTTTAAGAATTACTTGCCTGTAGCAGTAAAGGTTTGATTCTCAGCTGACTGTGGTCAGCTAAATGCAGCTTTTAACACCCCTGTCTTGCATTACATCTAACTCAGCATTTTGGCCTAATGCACTCTGAACCCAGCTGACAGCATCAAGGTACCATTCTGGAAAACTGAAAGGCCATTAAATAAAAAAAGTTTGCCTTTTTAAGTCTAAATATGTAAATTCAATTGGCGTTTTCTCTCCAAATGCTCTGTGATATTAGGCTTTGAATTTTAAGAGCAAAGGACATTTGTGCTGCATAAAGTACACATTCACTGTCTGGAACATTGAACTTGGAATGGAATCCTTTTAAGTTTCAGTTTGACGTTTTATTGTTACTCCAAAAATACCTTGCAACAGAGGAAGCATTGTTTCATGCTTAAAATATGGAGCTGTTTTTGATTATCTTGTGTTGCTTTGCCCACTTTCAGCTGCTCTTGTCAGTTATTTAAGAGCTTAAGCTTTTTGCTGAGCACTCAGTATTTAATGTGGTAAATGTCTTTCCAGAAGCTAATTCCAGTGATTCCCATGTACATGTAAACACCACCCCTCAAAAAAAATTCTGCCCTTGAAACATGTATGCAAATTACTTCAGTGACCTGAATAACCTCTATTTTTCCCTGTTTTCTTTCTTTTTTTTTAAGTGTCACAGGAGAATGTTAATATTTTGTGTACTGATAAAATAATCCAGGGTGCAGAAATAAATGCCAGAGAGTGAGCAAATAATGTCAAGTACAAGCAGAGTTGGCAAAGGTTGGCCATTTAAACCATTTATTCTAATTTTGTTGGGTTGTTTCTCACTCATTGCACTTCACTGCTTCCTTTACTCAGACCATAATGCATTTTCTTCCCATTCCATGCTAGTTTCTCTCTTTTTCTGGTCTTCCCAGAGTCTCGAGAGCAAAAGAATTAAATGCCGCTCTCCCCTCATGCATGTATTTTCCATGCCAGCAGCCTGTGTCCTGTCCCAGAAGGCTGGCTCTGGATGGCTCCGCTTGGCAGGAGTGGTTCTGCAGCCCCTGGTCAGTGTTTGCACTGTGTGGCTGGACAGACTGGGGCGCTGGGCTCCCCAAGCCTCCTGGATTGCCCTCTCCTGAAGCTGGGCTGGCCGTGTGTACAAGCACACACATGCATGTGAGCATTTCAGTTTTGAAAGGCACAACCCTTCAATGGCAGTGCTTAGTGTTTTACAATGAAAATGAAGCACCTTATACTTAGTCACTGAGCCAGGTTACAGTGTTCTGTGTACACTTGCCTGTCAGTTCTATTCAAAGACTATCAAACCCATTGGGTTTCGTAATCCTTACACAGTTTCTTACTGCTTAGACATAGAGGTGCCTTGTTCTGGAAGGGACTTTCCGGTTTGGATGGCTTTCCTTGTTCCTACAACTGTTTTCTTTTTCCCACGTGTAGTTTCCTTCTGAACTTGTCTGTAAGGTCTCATCTTTTCTTAAATATTTGTTAGGGTGAAACACATCCTGTGGAGCAGAGTGGACTTTGTTAAGACTGTCAGTGCTAGCGTGTAGTCACATCAGTGTTGGATGTGGTGATGTCCTTCACTTCGTGGGGTTCGCAGGGAGCCTTGGTCAGCAGCAGCATCCTGCACTTTTTTTTTCTTTTTAACACATCTGAAACAGAACTACAGAATTTAGGATTTCTTCCATTGTAGCCTGATTTTATATCAGATTTTTTTCTTAAGTGGGTTGAGAGTCGTGTTTCACTTTAGTAGAAAGGTTAAGGGAGAGAAAGACAAAACAGGCTTTCCCAGAAGGGCTTGTTGAGGGAATCCATGGAACAAAGTTTTCTCTGTGGCTGCTCTCAATATCCAGGATCAAAGAGGCTATATGTTCGTTGTTTAAGCTCTCATTGCTGTAAAGGTGTGGTCCTATTTCTTCATGTTAAAAAGTGATCTGAATTCCACATTTGCATCAAACTCATTTTACACATATTTTGGTAATGCAGGTGGCATTCTTCTGGTTTCTAAGCACCTTATACTGAATGAAGAATTAGATGCATTTTATAATGTTTAATACTGATATAGACAGGTGTGAAAGTTTCCATTTTTAGTTATCCTCCCTATTAAATAGAATTAGTTTGATCTTAAAGTTCAAGTTCTCTTTTAGAATATTAAGCTCTACAAAATCATTACTGTAGTCAGCCATCCTTATATCTCTTTGTATCTAAGGGGAAAAAAAAGTGGTTTGTAATCAGATTATGCCAATCAGTTGCATCCTTAGGTGTGGCTAAACTGGGATTTGGTTTTCATTCTCCAAGCTTTTTCTGTGTGGTTTTTCAAACTTTTTGTTTCTGTGGTTACATTGACCGCTGAGTAAGAACTCTGGTGTTGATTGATGCTTGTGCAAGGTTTTTGTCCAGAGGCTGCTTGACAGTGGAAAATGTACAGCTCAGAGGTTTTAAAAAAATGGAAGTGGGGTTTCACAAGACCTTCCCTTATGTGTTTGTTTTACACCGACAAGCTTCCACTCCAGAACTGATGCAGCCTGCTTTATACTGTGGTAGATGCCAGGCAATGTCATGTAATATTAAAGTATTTTTCTGGAGTAATTTTGGGGTTTTGTGTTTGTGTGGCATCTGCTAGTATCTGGGCATTTTAACAGATTGTATTTTGACAGGTATTTCTCATGCATTTTTCTAGTGTTGTTTCCCTAATGTTAAATTGCTGTGTGGGAAGCATAATCTATTACTGGGTGAATTCCACAAGCTTGGTAATTTTGGGTTTGTCTTGTCATGTGTAGAGCCAGGTATGTTTCAGAATTTTCCTGTTATTTGGATGAAATGCGGAGATTGGTCATCAGTCCAGTTTACAAAAAATAGAAAGTGCAGGATTAAATGGGATGGATTTAGAGACTTAGGAAAGGATGCTGTAAGCATGTAAAAAGCTTGGCACCCCTCGTTATCCCACATGTAATTAAACTGGAGGCAGCCACAGATGAGGTTCCTGGTGCGGGTCTGGATGCTGCCGTGCCGGGCCGCGCGTCTGTGCCTCCCTCAGAGGTGCTGCGGGCTCGGCTCTGCGCTCGCTAAGGCAGGGACACCGCAGTGTCCCCGGGGAGCCCTGGCAGCCTGGCCCGGGCACGCAGCGGCCCTGGCCCTGTCCCTGCTAAGCAAAGGGAGCCTCGGAGGGGCTCTGTCCCTGTCCCTGCTAAGCAAAGGGAGCCTCGGAGGGGCTCTGTCCCTGTCCCTGCTAAGCAAAGGGAGCCTCGGAGGGGCTCTGTCCCTGTCCCTGCTAAGCAAAGGGAGCCTCGGAGGGGCTCTGTCCCTGTCCCTGCTAAGCAAAGGGAGCCTCGGAGGGGCTCTGTCCCTGTCCCTGCTAAGCAAAGGGAGCCTCGGAGGGGCTCTGTCCCTGTCCCTGCTAAGCAAAGGGAGCCTCGGAGGGGCTCTGTCCCTGTCCCTGCTAAGCAAAGGGAGCCTCGGAGGGGCTCTGTCCCTGTCCCTGCTAAGCAAAGGGAGCCTCGGAGGGGCTCTGTCCCTGTCCCTGCTAAGCAAAGGGAGCCTCGGAGGGGCTCTGTCCCTGTCCCTGCTAAGCAAAGGGAGCCTCGGAGGGGCTCTGTCCCTGTCCCTGCTAAGCAAAGGGAGCCTCGGAGGGGCTCTGTCCCTGTCCCTGCTAAGCAAAGGGAGCCTCGGAGGGGCTCTGTCCCTGTCCCTGCTAAGCAAAGGGAGCCTCGGAGGGGCTCTGTCCCTGTCCCTGCTAAGCAAAGGGAGCCTCGGAGGGGCTCTGTCCCTGTCCCTGCTAAGCAAAGGGAGCCTCGGAGGGGCTCTGTCCCTGTCCCTGCTAAGCAAAGGGAGCCTCGGAGGGGCTCTGTCCCTGTCCCTGCTAAGCAAAGGGAGCCTCGGAGGGGCTCTGTCCCTGTCCCTGCTAAGCAAAGGGAGCCTCGGAGGGGCTCTGTCCCTGTCCCTGCTAAGCAAAGGGAGCCTCGGAGGGGCTCTGTCCCTGTCCCTGCTAAGCAAAGGGAGCCTCGGAGGGGCTCTGTCCCTGTCCCTGCTAAGCAAAGGGAGCCTCGGAGGGGCTCTGTCCCTGTCCCTGCTAAGCAAAGGGAGCCTCGGAGGGGCTCTGTCCCTGTCCCCGCTGAGCAGAGCGAGCCTCGGCCTGTTCAGCGAGGGACGTGTGCTGTGCCAGGCTTTCACTGGAGCTGCTCTTGGGCTGTCAGGGAGTTCTGGGGAAGAGCTGGTCTGTGCTCATGGCTGGGGCAGCATTCCAGGGGCTGTGGTGTACATGCTCTGCCGGTTCCCTGCTGTTCCTGGTGTGCATGGTTTCTGAGCTCGCAGGTGTGGCGTTGGTCTATTACCTTGAGTTTAACAGCTTTTTAGAAAGGGCTTGGGGGAGCAGGGTGCTGTTCCTCCTTTCTTGGAATGCTATTTGTCTAATAGGTGTCTGCTATTCCATTGTATCATAGCCATTTTACACTTAACACAGGGGTTTTTCTGCTTCAGCAGAAGCAGCACTGTTCAAATACACTGACCATCACTGAGGGTACAACACCCTTAGGCTGAAGCCTTGGGTTTTCTCAAGGTGTGGGTTTTGCTGCAAAGAGCTGCTCTGTCTGAACACCATGATGATGTGAGTGGTAATGTGCAAAGGCTTATTGTAAAATTAGGAAATGAAGTGATTGAAAAGGGGAGTTTCTGTGGTACACATTTTACATTTTTGTCTTTTAAGTCATACTGCTCTCAGAATCTGAGTTATGGAAGCCTGGTCTACACAGCATCAGGAAAAAGAAAAACCAGAGTACTGCTGGAACAAAAATTCCTAAGATACAGTAGTGTCTCTATATATTGACTGTAAAATATCTTTCCTGTTACTGTCATGATCAAATACTCCTAACTTACTGATTAGAGCTATTTAGCTCTCTTCCATGTTGTAATGTTTCATATACAATAGAGACAAGTAAATTAATTCAAAATTCAAAAGTCTACTAAGAAGGCGGTGAATTACACAGATTATGCCATCATAAAAGGGAAAATAGAAATGAAGGAATTGCAGGTGGATGTGTCAACCCATTTGCACCCCTAGTCCTCAGCAGTCCACCTGGAATACTTACAAATTCCAAACTGCAGCCTGGATATGTGGCTAGTAAAAAGCTATGAACAGGAGTTCCAGTATCTTCTAGTTACATTTAGCTGTATTACCATTCTACTGTGTTTTTCAACACCTTTTGAAGCAAACTCACGTATTCTGTATTGAAACAAATAATAATATCACCAATGTTAAATCTGCATTTAAATTGGCTGTTGTAGAAGTTTAATTTCCAAAAGAACAGAGAAGGAAAATCCTTAGCCTCTTTACTAGCACTGAAAGTGGGAAAACAAATCTTAGACTGCCCATCTCTGAGTGTACGTATTAGTAATCCACCTTTTCATTGCATGTAAAGGGTAACCCAACACTCCTTTAACTAGTTCAGTAAACAGTATTTCGGGTGGTCCTGGCTTTCATGCTAATGCAGTGATGCTAAAACACCTTTTCAGTTTGAAAAATACTTTTATGTTCAGAGGGAACTTGATGTTGACTCTAAGGATGGAGTCTGAAAAGTGCTGACTGTTGAAAGTGAGGTTTTTCTTCCCCTTTTTCTCTTTATTACATTAAATTGGAATGTTGCTTACTTGTGTATTTACATTTTCCCAGTGGTTATCTGGATTTTGCAGTGGAGGTGGCACAGTAGGGCAAGTCATGCTCAGTTGTTGCTGGCATGTGTTTTCTTGTGTTAAATACTTACATTTCAGTGCAACTCTAGGCTGTTTATTTTGGCATGTCACCAAATAGATGACAAAATTTTATTTTTAGCAGGTGACTGCTGCCCAGAGAATGCCTCGCAGGTTGCAGCAACATCTGGCCACAATGCAGATTTCCCCAGTGGCGAGCAGCCAGGCTCCCAGGACACTTACAGAGCAAACTTGGCCAAAGGAGTCTCAATGTCACTGCCGTCCTCGCCTCTGCTGCCACGGCAGTCCTATCTGATGCAGGCAAGAGCAAACAAGAAGTCTCCAGGTAAGATGAAACAATGAGCAACTAAAATCTTCGTAACATGTTAACTCAGTTATTGATAAATTCTGCATAAAATAACTTAGTGAAATCATGTTAAACTTTTGCAACAAGAATAAAAGTAGCGCGTGATTCCAGGTTAAAAAAGTAACTGGTTATTAAATAGAACATGTTATTTCATGTGGCAAAAAATTAATCTATTTGGTGTTGCAGATACTTATATTGAAGTGTCTGATTATTAAACCTGGTTATTTATGGTTAGTTAATCAGGTAGAGGACTGCTGCAAAAAAGCTTTGTTTGTGCATGTGTTAGTGACTGTGTAAGAGTGAATATTGTTTGTGGCTTTTACAGTTCAATTATTTTACTTGTATCTCCATACACAAATGTATTAATAGATAAATTGCTGTGGAAGTGACAAGGAAGTTGTTTGTTTTCAGCGGTTTTATCCTCAGTGGTGCTTACCCACTGGTGTGGGAGCCAGACTAAATATGGGGCTCCATGGGGCTCCTTTTATCAGCATTCTGTGCATAGAAATCATTCCAGCACACCAGCATCACTTGGGTTCAGTCAGGTCAGTGTGGGAGAGACAAGTGAAACTCTCCATGTTCCTGTTGCCTGTGGAGACACTCAACAGGTTTGAGTTTATAAGGTCTGGGAACAGAGTGTCAAAAGCTGGGCTTTGTCAGCACAGAACATGCTAAACAGTTGATGAGTTGTGACTGAAAAGCCATATTCATGATGAGTGCAGAGTCATTCCACTGTGACCTACAGCCAAGGGAAAAGACTTCCTGTGATTCTACAGTGCTGGGAATGCATTGGCATTTATGCATCATTATTTTGAACAAAGACCTAACCCGGTGATCAGAAGCTGACAGAAACATTGTGCTATTCCTTTGACTTTCACCAAACTCCAGCTAATGGAAGATGATTCAATATAAATCAGCTGTGTAGTATCTGGGGCAGGGATAGTAACAGGATTGTACTAATGTCCTGATTTCAAAGCTCTCTATTTCAGTAGCATGACGGCAAGTTACAGATCTTTTCGGATATGGTGAGTGAAAGAAGAAAGGACTGCACAGGAGGCTGAAGTAGTGTTCTTAAGTTGGGTTGTAGTGATGAAGTTGTCTAGCAATGGTAGAACAAAATTCTAATTTCAGTCCTCCCAGTTGAGCTTCTTCTACTACAAAGCTAGAATGAGCATTGTTTGGATTGGTTATCGTAACAGGTGTGCAGCTAAACCAGTTTTTGTTCTCTTAAAGGGGTAATAGTTGATTCTAGTCTGATTTAGGAGGCTCAACTAAAAGAATGAAAATACTGATTTATAAGGGATGTTCCAAAAAATTGATTGTGAGTTTAAGATATGAATGGAAGATGATGCTGTTGCACTTGAAAAAAATGTTTGCTGCTTTCCTTACATTAATGATACAATAGTGCTTTAACAGAGAAAGGTTTCCTTGGAAATCAGTGAATTTCCATCAGTGAATGCTGGAGGTGACTCCTAGGAGAGTCTTGCATAAATGTACAACAGAACTTTAGTAAGTTTTGAAGTTAAACTTCAATTAAAACTTCTAATTAATAAGCAAATTAATCCTCATACCGATTCTTGAGACTAGACTAGGTCAGAGAACTGGTTTCATCTCAGGCTGCAGTTCTGTGCCCCACCCGTGGGAGCCCTGGGGACTGTTCCTCCTGCAAGCACTAAGCTGTCCCAGCTCCAGAGTCCTGCATCGGGCAGTCTCTGGGGTCAGTACAGCTACAGATCCACTTTGTCTTGACAAGAGGGAAAGGATGGAGCTGCACAAGTTACAATGATCTTCTGAGACATCAGCTCTTCTGCAGTCAAAAAAGCATTAAGAATTACTTGCAAAACAATAGATGACTTAAAAAAACTGTTGGTATGGAGTTGTAGAAATCTGTAGTTTGTCCCCCTTTGGAGGAGACCAGCTTTAAAAATCTGCACTAGATTTAGGACAGAGCTAGAATAGGCTTCAGGAATGACTGTCAGTATGTGATAGCACTGAAGAGAAGTTATGGTAATTGACTGGAGTGGTGTTTGTCTGCCTAGGAGAAAGGCAGCTGTAAAAAGGAGACAGTGCAGTCTCTGTGTGTGGCAGTGTTGTGTTCACCTGCTGATGTTAGAGTGTGAGAGAGAGGCTGGAGTTAGTTCCTAGCAGAAAAATCCATCTAAACTCCTAAAGAGCAAGTGGCCACTTTTGCCTCAGGACACGATAAGGCACTCGGCAGCAGTCACGAGAGCATAGCAGGGAGTGCATTTTCCCTTACTGAGATTCCTCTGCAAATTTGCTGCTGATAAAGTGCTGTCCCAGATGAACATTCTGTCAGACCTGATTCAGGCACCCTACACTTCTGTAAAAGAGCTGCTGTTCTGCAGATGCATTTCACATTTAAATGAGTCCTTTTCATCCAAGGGTTAATTCATGCGTCCTGTTCTAGATTAGTGCATGAAAATAAATTTACCATGAATTCTCCTACTTGTTGCGATGTTGTATATTGGATTTGCTGTTATTGTTTAGTCACTTCCACAGCAGTTTGTGAGGAACAAAATTCAGTAAAGGGTTTCCTCCACAGCTTAAAGCATGAGTGTTAAAAATACATCCTGAAGATCTTTGTGTTGATCTAATTTTACAACTGCTACACTTTTTTTGGTTCTTTCAGAATGAGTGCTTTTTGTTGTCCAACTTTGATGTGTTTGATTATACTTCTGCTTATACAAATGACAGGTGTAGACTATTGTCTCCTGAAAGAATGGGATTTTGTTTCAAAGGAATGCATTTTTAGCTGCTTTCACCAGGGCCAGTGCCCTTTATTTTTGTTAGACAAGTAGCGCTGGAAGAGCCCCCTCTGGTGTTGGTGCCAAACTGTTCGTGTAAAAAGTGAAATTGACTCAAGAATCTCTACTAGAGATATAAATATGTGTTCATATAGGACTGACACTTCTTCACCAGTATTTCTTAGCTAAGAAATTAGGTTATCACCATGTTCCCATAATGCACTTCTAGGTGGAATCTGAAAGAGCAGATGGGTCCAGCCAGATCGTTCTGGGCCAATGATGTGTGTTACCCTGTGATGGGGTGGCCAGGCCTTCACAGCTCTGTGGCAGTGTGACCCTGGGAGCCTGAGGCCACAGAGGAGAGATGCAGCTTTTCTTTAAAAACAGTCAGGAGTCTTAAAGTGCTCAGGAAAAAGAACAAGAAATCAATGTAATTTTCAGACACTTAATGTAGCATCTGAGGCTGCTGCCAAAAGGAAAGAAGGGATGCTTAATGTGACTGAAGTGCCACAGCCTAAATATAGGGTGGGATTTTAATAAACAAAGTATGAGAGAGCTTTGGTGTGCCCTTGAACTCTGAACCAAGGAGAAGGATGCTTTTTGAAGACCTGAACTGAGGAAGGGGAAAGTCTCTTTAGGAAGGGCAATGTGGGACAGCTGGCATCAGACCTGCGGTCTCTCTGCAGTGCTCCCTGAAGTTGTTTTGCTCTGTTGGTGTGGGAAGTGCAGAGCAGGAGGAGGCATGGTTGAGAGCCAAGGTGTAGTCCTGAGTTACACATCAGTACTGAGAAGAGTAGGGAGACCAACTACTGGGGTTACATGCAGTATGCAGCTTACACACCACATACAATGGGTTTGTTTTCTAGCAGCCTTTGTGTTCTGAAAGGCATGGAGCATGTGTTTCTCATGAGAGTGGAAGTGCAGCAGCTCACTGATCTTTGTGGTAACAGCTGTGTGTGTAAGAAGTAATTTCTCTGCTTTTTTTACATCGTAGAGGATAGATACAGGACATAGGAACTTTGTGGTCCGTGTGGAAACAGCTCGGTATGCCCCGTTCGTTCCCATTGCAGGTCCGGTCAGGAAGCCCAAGTATGTGGAGAGCCCCAGGGTGCCAGGTGAGGCAGCCCTGGCCCTGCAGAGGAGGCCGGAGCCGGGAGAGCCCAGCGCCAGTGGTGAGCATCCACCCGGCGAGCGTCTGTCTGTCCGCTTGCTGAGTGCCTGTCTGCCCGGCTGTGCTGCCATGTGCTGTGGGGTGAGGTATTCATTCTGTGCTGGGAACAGGCTTTTGCAGGTGGGGCTGCTTGCCATTACACCTACACCATCTTTAGAGCTGTCTCAGTTCCTGGGGCTGGTCATGTGCTGCAGGCAAAGTGTCATTGACTGCCACATAGAGCAGAGGCCTTCTGGCATTTTTCTGAACTTGTTTTTTATCATAAATTGACTCAAATGTGTAGCTTTGCATTCCTTTGAGTGCTTCATTTTAGAAATTTTGTAAAGTTTGCTGATTAAGGCTGTTACAGTTAATTCCTATGTTGGCAAAGCTGGGAGAAACCACCTCCCTAAAGTTAGTTAATTGGCATTCTTGGGAAGTTTCGTGTTGGTTAGACTGACTAGTACATGACAGAGTGTGGCTTTTACAGCAAATGTCATGACATATGTTAGTATATGTCATGTATTTTTAGATTAATTTTTAAGTTTAACTAACCTCATTAAGGTCAGTGGATATAACTGATGATGTTCCAGGTGAAAATTCTCTTTTCTTCCTTTGGTTTCAATTTTAAAGGAAACTACCATTTAAAAATCAATGTTTTCTTTCTAAAATATAGGTGCTTAGTAGCAGAAATAGAACTACTTGAAATTGTTTTCACCATCTACTTGATATAGTATAGTTAGCCTGGTTGCTCTTGTGCCTTCATCTTCACAGCCATCTTCTAGTGCTGGCATTAAAGTTGTAGGTCCAGCTGGGAGAGCATATAGTCTTCATCCTCTAGTCTAAGGGTGACCGTGTTGTGATATTCATCTTCTCACAGAGCTGTGCTCCCAGGTGATGAGGCTGAGGCTGCTGGAGATCAGCACCAGTTCCTGCTGTTCAAGACTCGAACAGTGGATGCTGGGTTGAGCACCTTGGGCTCTTAGCTTTGGTCTCTGTTACTGACTGAATTTGGTAGTATGCCTAACATTTAGTCAGACTTGTCAGATATTATAATTTTTCTAGTAATGGTAGTAATAATTTTTGTAGTTTTGAGAGAAGAATGAAGATGTTGATTTCCCAAAGTGTAGTTTCCAGGATTGTGACTTAAAGATTACTTGTAATCTTTAAAATTGCTTTTTTAAAGAGAAAATATATTTTCCAGGCAAATATTTGAAGACCTGTCAATTTGTGAAACTTCTGAGATAAAAAAACCTTTTGCTATCTAGTTTCCTCGACTTCCTTCTTTTGGGATTAAGTGAGAATCAATCTTACAGAGTAAAACCTTAAGCTGTCCACAGAATTAAGAAATGTGTGCATTCAAGTAGGCATTGAGCTGCAGTGAAATAAAGACAGAGGGTTGACTGGTACTGCACATGTTTGCAAACTTTGGGGTTTATGTCACTCATAAAATTGGGCCATTGTTGAAGTAGTGCTTATGGTCGGCTGTTCAGTTACAGTTGTTATTTTGTGTTTTTCTTCCAGACTGCAGCCTGGGGAAAAACGTGCTGTTTGCAGTTACCACTGTGTCAGCTGTGTCTTACATGGTTAGAGACTACATACTCCTCACGGAGATTAAAAATTGTCCTGATGCTGATCTGGCTCAGTGACACTGTGGAGGGAAGACCAGGAGATGGTTCAATTGGGTTGCTTTGTGGGTTGCCCCCTCACCCCAGCTGCTCTCGGTGGTGGGGCAAAAGGTGCTGCACCTGAGGGCCTTTTATGTCCTCTCCTAAAATTCATCCCTAAGTCTGGGCACCTACTTCTCTCGGCTGCTGAGGCACTCTGTAGCAATTGGGAATTGTTTGTTGCGTGACATCTCCAAAAGTTAAAGTGCTAGAGCCGTTTGTGTGTCTTTGCTGGCTCCCAGCAGGGGGGTGGCACCAGCCGCCCTGGTGTGCTGGCTGGGAAGTGGCCATAAGCTGCTCCTCAGTGTCCCCCTTGGCAGTTCTGAGGATAGCTTCTTCTCCAAGAGGTAGGATGATGCTCCTTATTTAATTAGCTGTTTTATAGCTGAGGATGAGACAGGCCTGTGTATACATTTTTTTTTAGTAATGGATGAAAGAAATAAATGCCCTGTAAATGTTCCTGTCAGAGCAGGTGGTCACAGGTTGGTGAGTGATGCCAGATTGCTGGCATAAAAGAAGGAAAAGGGCTGGAAATGCTTGTTTGTGAGATGCCATCAGCAAGAGTGTGTGCCAGGGCAGAGCTGTGCTTGACTGCTTTTGTTGCAGGTCACCCCATTTTGAGTTTTGTCTTGTTATATCTGTTGGATGCTAGAAGACATTTCAAAGCACGGTACTGATAAAATTAAATATCTTGGCACCAGAAGAACTGGGACTTTTAGAACTGATGTCACATCTTTTGCATAGCAAGCAAAACAAAAATGTTTGGTACTAGTTTTGGTGTTAACTGTGAGATTACAAAACATCTATGTTATTAACCTCTACTTTTCACATTTTTATATGACAGAAGTAGAATTTCAGCTTGCCACAAAGCTTTGATAGCATTGAGCTTAATACTGCTCTTAGGAGAATTGTTGTGTTATGTTGCTCATCAGTCCAGTGATGAACTGATTGCACTTAAACATTTCTGGTTTGATTGACAGGTGAGTTTTTCCTCCCCTCGATTTGTGCAGTTATGCAGAGGATCCAAGACCCACCAGCAATTAAAAGTGTGGTGGACAAATTGGTTGTACTTTCTCTACCTCTTCTAGTAGTTCCCGTATAAAAGACTCTAACCTTCACCTTTTTTCCTCCCAATCCAAAGCAAAGCCTGACAAAGACTCAAGCTGTTCTCCTGCAGCACAAGAATTGATGACAAGATTGGGGTTTTTACTGGGAGAAGGGATCCCAACTTCTGCTCACATGGAAGAGAAAAGTGAAGTTATGGTAGGATAATGGAATATAATCTTTTAATGTTCATCCTGTTTCAGAGAGGACTAATCTTATTTTGTCTATGTGCTAGTTGCAGTTACTTGATATCTACCCAAATACCAACCATTTAAATAGAAACACAGTAATAGAATTGGATTTCAACTTTAATGTGTGTTTGTTTTCAAGAATTCAAGATCAATTCACAATTTCAAAACACACAAACTGAATAGATTTCTCATCACTTCTGGAGGTCAAATCTAGTCTACTATGAATGTGAATAGCTTCTAGAATTCGCCCTGCTTTTAGTATTTAGGGGAAATTTTTGCCTTCTCTTTTCAATGATTTCCAGGAATAGAGAAGGCCAGCATTTTGCTAAAATGGGATTATGCTTGGGGAGAGGGGTGTGTTTATTTCTTCCCGAGAAGTTCACTTCAATCAGACAGTCCTTCTCTGTCATTTGGGGTAGAAGGACTGGAGTGAAGCAGGCAGCTACTATCCACATGAAACTGATCTGCTAACTAAAATTTCACAGTAACTACCAACCTCTGCTCCTCCCCCTTGCTCTCTCCACTTTTAGTCCCAGCCCTCCTAAATCTTTGTGCATCAGTTTGGGTTTTCACACTGATAGTGAAAAATTAATAAGACTGTAGTTCTAGGTTTTTTCAACTCAAAGAATAAATACCAGAGGTGGACGGGAAGGGTATCCAGTAAAGTGTTAAATAGAGAAGAGATCTGCCTCACTACAGCTTTTTTACTGAACTGTGAAAATCCGTTTTAATTCAGTGGTCACTTTTTAAGAGTAATATGAAAGATTGAGATTCCCAGTCCAGACAAAGCTTTCACTTCTTGAAGTTTTTACTTGAAAAATGGGCTCTTCGCTTTGCTCTTACTCTACCTCAGCTCGAGGTCTCTAGTTTTCAGCTCAGCAGGGTCCTGCCTGCTGTGCAGTGAGTGTTTCTTGCTCTTCCCTGGCAGGATGTGGGCGCCAGCCAAGGCGTGAGTCCCTGTTCCACCCTCACCAGCAGCACAACGTCGCCCAGCACCGACAGCCCCTGCTCCACCCTCAACAGCTGTGCTGGCAAAGCAGCAGCCAACAAGGGCAGTCCCTGTGGCACCATCAGCACCCCCAGCTCCACCCTGGAGAGCAAGGACAGTGGGATTATCGGTGAGCATTCTCATTAGCACATAGTAGAAATTAGTTTCCTCTTAATTGTGCAAGTCTGAGCAGCTGCTTTATGTCACTGTGTTCAGTTTTACACTGTCTATGGATCCCATTTTGAAAGATTGAAATCCTGTTCTTGGCTACAACACCTGCTGTTATGTCTGCATTTCTCTTCTTTTGTTTTCCTGGTGCAGTTCTAATTTCTCCACTTTTTTCTTTGAAGTAATTATTTTCCTCTGTTTTTCTTCCATTTCTTGTTTTCTTATGCCTGTTTTCTTTTCCATTCCAGAGGTCTTAACAGTGCTTTTCATAATGGAGAAGCACAGCAGGGCTTGAAGTTGATTTAATTTCCAGCTGAGGGAACAATAATTGATGCGATTTCTTATGAGAATAGCCTAAATTAAACTGTTTAAAAAAAGTGCAGACTTTTGAGTAATTGGCATGAAAATGAAGCTAATATGGGCCATTGTGGAAGAGATGAAATGGTGTGATCATCTGTTGAAAGATGGCTGAATTGAAGGTATATGTGCATCTCGTGTGGGGAGTCCATGACCATTGGAGGCAGCCACCCTCGCAGCCCAACTGTTACCAGCTCCTTGTACCAACCAGCTGAGTAAAAATCATTTTTGCTGATCAGTTACCCTAAGAGACATTGTTTGTTGTGGGTCAAAAGACTCCTGTATAAAATTTAAGTGTTTCAGTTGAAGAAAATTATTTTGTGTACTCATTCCATGGCAGATTGATACTTGATCAACTTTGTACAAGATCGAGTTTTGAGATAGCATGAACATCTTGATGTAAAGAAAAGGATATATCCAAATTGTTGCTTTTGGAAAAAGAGCACAAATGTAGACACTGATATGAACATACTAGCCTGACATACTAGCTTGACAAGCTTGAAATAGTCCAAGAGTATGTCCATGCTCTAAATAAGGTCAGAATGGCCTCATATTTATTTTAAATAGTGTATTGGCATGACAACATCATTACTACATAACCTTGTGAGTACCAGTGTTTTAAAGAAAATATTTGAGAACAGTGATAAAAGTTACTTATTGAACTACTGAAAAGGAAAGATGAGTGTATGAGTGCAAGAGCAGGGGGAACTTGCTGGTGGCTGCTTCAGTCCAGTACGCGTGGTTCATGGCTGCGGGACCGCGTGGAAGTCATCCGCCGCTCCTCTGCAGAGCTGCCGTTCGTGTCTCAAATTCCAGAGGAATTTGAACACACCGTCTCTTGGCTACCCGTGGCAGCACCCCTTACATCTGTAAAGGCATGAAACCAAGAAGGGAAAGAAGAGGCACCTTTCTGATAAGCGACCTGTGCTTTTGGCTTTCACATACAAGTATGTCTGTGCATTCAAATTTGTTATTAGTACATGTGCATCTTTGACAGAGTTCATCCAGCCATGAAAATATCTTGCTCCTTCATGCTACTTACGTGGTCCTCCTTTGTATTTCTACTCCCACAATGTTTTCCAGACCAGCAGACTGATGGGAAATCAGTCTTTTCTCCCTTTTCCTCTATTTTGCTTACAGTTCAGGTTTCCTTTAGTTTTCCAGTGTTTTACTGCTGCAGCTGAATTCTTCTTTGCTTCTTTTGAAGTTGATGTAGTAGCAGTAAAGGCAAGTTTTAAACTTCAGCAAGGAGCAAAAGCAAGAGAAAAGATTGCGCTGCTGGCCAAAATAAAAGCTTTGCTGGATCCTTGCTGCTGTGTCAGGATGGAAATCTTGAGCAGACAGGTTTCCTGGAGCTGCACTTCCCTCCAAGAGGAATCAAGGTTTTAAAGATTTCATACTTCAGGAGGAGCCAGATTTTTTTGACACAACAATAAAAATAAAATAAATTTGTCATATGGAAGTACAATCTAAGTGTGTGCAAAGATTTATGGGGTGCCTGAAAAGCTGGGTTTTTTCTTCTACTGCCTCTAAATGATATGTCATATTATTGGTATTTCTTAGAATATGAGCTGTTGAATTGAAGCATCCAGTCTTCTATTTCTTATGAATGTAGCCTAAGCTGGCGGAACGCAGGGCTGTACAAGTACCTCACCATCCTGCATGGCTGAAGCTTCAGTGCAGGTGGTGTGGAAGATCAGTTGGTCCTTCCTTGACTGGACCAGGCTCAGCATTGCAGGAGCCACCCCTGTGGTTGCGTTTTGTTAGCAGTCCAGTATGCCAGAATGTTTTCATTAAAGAATGGGCCAGTTGAGTGTAGAATAGCCACAAATATGGCTTTAACTTTTAAATTGGTGGCCTGGGAAGGACCCAGAGTTCACATAGATATTATAGTTTGAACTGGTATTGATTTTTTTTAATGTGTTTTTTTTTTTTATCCTGATTGCCGTTTCATCCTATTTTGTATTTTCCTCTGTTGCATTAAAGTGTTCAAAATGCATTGAGTGTTGGCTTAATCTTCAATAAATATTTGTTGTTCAGTTATTTTGTGAGAGTTTAATGTAAGTAGTTGAAAAAATTTTAAATTAAACAGAGTGGTTTTAGTATTAGTCATATGAAAAAAGTATATATCTGCAGGGTGTTCCTAATTAGGCAAGGAGGTTAGCATAGTTTTATCAAACATTACTCAGTTAGGTCTTCAGGAATATAAAGTCTTCACATTATTGCAGGAGGCCTTGATTAAATGCAATCTCAAACAAGTACAGACACACTGATAACTCTCAGCTACCAAACTGGAACATTTGGATCCGACTGGATAATGCAGCTGGCGTTGTCTCTCATCCAGGGAGTCACTGCAGCAGCGGAAACTGGTGCTCTGTACCACAGCATCCCAAAACACCTCAGTGGTCTTAGCTGCCTTTTACCTGAGAGTCTTTCTGGGTCTGTGTTCCTTATTGCCTAGCATATGAAATTTTCATAGCAGAAATGCCCCTTTTCCCCCCAAGCCTTTCTTTGGGCCTCTGATTTATGCTGCAACACTCCTTAAAAACATAAAGCAATATGTTTAATAGAATCTGAAATTTTATTAATAATACTCTACTGTTCTGATTCATCATGCATCTACTTCTGTTTGCTCTTACTGACAGTGGAATGTAGTAGGTGCTTAAGAAAGGAACAGTAAATAGCTTGCTTGCTGGAAGGTTTCTGTCCAGATTGGTTTGCTGGGTATATGAGTACAGGCCGATTGTCATCCTGATGTGATTATGTATTTTAGGTAAGACGGACCTCTGAACGACGTTGAATTCTTGTCATTTATGTTTCACAATGCCATTTGAGAATGAAAATTCTTATCTGTGTGCCAAATTCTGCTGACTTTACTTGGGTTTTTTTCCCTCTTTTTCAGCCACTATAACAAGTTCATCAGAAAATGATGATCGTAGTGGATCCAGCTTAGAATGGAGCAAGGATGGGAGTCTCAGAGCTGGAAAACACCAAGGCATCAGCCGTGATCGAAGAACAGATAATTGTTCACCAGTTGCAGAAGAGGAAGCCATTGGCTCTTCTGAGAATCTGCCAAAAGAAGTACCAACGGGAGAGGGTCCCCTTCCTTACACTCAGAGTTCTGCCTCTTTAATAATGCCTCGTCCAAACTCCGTTGCAGGTAAAGTCCTGAGGTCAAAACCCAAGGGTGTTCTTGATGATAGGACATTTCTTTTGAATCTTTCTGTTGTTAGCATGAAAGTATCTCTATAGGATAAAAAGAAAAAAGCCTATGTTCTGAACTGAATAGATGAGCATTACCTCATTTGTTTAAAACTGTGGTCCAGAAGGCTCTTACCATGCTTTTCAGTAGGTATTGATTAGGTCAGGGCTTTTGAAACACTTCACAAGTCCATCAGTTGTTCCAGGACACTGCGTGGTGACAAGTGGTGCATTAGCAGGTAATACCTGAACCTGCACTAACACTTCTGACCTCGCTGATGTGGTTGTTCCTACAGTAAAAAAAGAAAACTCCCTCAGTGGGAGAACTGAGGGCTATTTAAACAGGGAAAAACCCAACTAAATCTTTAGTCAACTTGATTGAAATGCATTTTGTAAATGTTGTAACGTGAATTACTTTGTTGCCATTGTCTAGAAAAACTGCTCTGTAAGTAACGTGCAGATGAAGGACTGTTATAAATAATAACATTCTTTGTAACTAGTGTTGAAAGAATAATAAGTCTCAGTTCTTTAATACTCCAGCAACAAGTTCAACCAAACTGGAAGATTTGAGTTATTTGGATGGACAAAGAAATACTCCTTTACGAACTTCAATTCGCTTACCTTGGCACAACACCGCTGGCGGAAGAGTGCAGCAGGAAGGTAAGGCAGAGATATTTACACCTGCATGTCTGGCACAGTCACACATTCCTTCAGCAGGTTGGAGCATGGGTGGGCTGCGAGCTTTGTGAGCAGCCCTGACCTACAGTGTTACTGTGGAGTGCTCCTGACAAGTCACTCTGCGTGTTTGCCAGCAAGATGCTTGCTTACACTTTTTCCTGCACTATGCTATGGTTTAGAGATGGAATGTGTGTGCATCTGTTACAACCAATAACAATTAAAGGCAGAAAACTTTAAGTGAACTCCTAGTAAAACTGATCTTGAGGATCATATGTAGATGCTATGCTGCCCTCTTCCATTTATGGCTTTTCACAGTCATAGATTAGTGCTGAAACAGAAGTTCTGTAACATTACATTTGGCTAATGAATCTTTAGAGCATATTATTGGTGAATATTATTATTCCTGTAAATTTTAATGTATTTTATGCAATCAAACCCAAATGTATATATCAAAGTAATCAAAGGTGTAAGTAACTACTGATCCTATGACTTGAAAAGTACAAAAGAACAAGGTAGTAATTTTTTTATTACTTCAAGGGGTTTTTTTAAACAGAAAAATTACGTTATTCTCTGTACCTTTTTCTTTTCCTCTGTAAATGTCTTTATAGATTTGAAGACTTAACTTTGATGCTCAGCACATAGTTCACTCTAAACTGAAAAATTGTGCTTCCCAATTTGTATAATAATGCATTATTAAGAAAACTTTTTGGATTCTACAACTTACTAACTCGAGTTCAGTTGTAAAAAAATAGATTGTACCTGTAGCTTCTTTCCTCTACAGTTTAATTTGTGCAAAAATTATGGAGATGACCTGAACTGAGACAATCAGGTTTTATTGCTTTCCTGGTGAAAGCACTAGAATTCATCTGATTATGACTGATAGTAACCAAGCTTCTAAATGATGTTACCTTCTGAAACCATACTGTTTGATTGCATGTCAAGTTTCTTCTGGTAAACTTTCCTCCCTGGCACATCTTTTCAGCTCGTTTCATCCCCTATAAGCCTCAGGACATCTTGCTGAAGCCGCTGTTGTTTGAGGTGCCAAGCATAACCACAGACTCAGTGTTTGTTGGAAGAGAATGGCTATTTCACACCATTGAAGAAAAACTGCAGAATCCTGACCCAGCAGAGAGCAGGGGAGCAGTCATTACTGGAAATGTGGGCTTTGGGAAGACTGCAGTCATTTCACGGCTGGTCGCACTCAGCTGCCATGGAAGTCGGATGAGACAAATAGCCTCCAACAGCCCAAGTTCATCTCCTAAAAGTATGTTCTTTTTCTGGGTAATGGTCTGGGTTAATGTGCTGACATCAGGAGTCACATGTTTGCGTTTTTGGCTTAAGGTAGTCAGGCCTCATCAAGTCTTTAGCAAACACTTTTTTCTTCCAGTGAGCAAAGGAAGGAGTTAAACTTTTGTGTTCTGACAAATGCCTTCAAAGTGACATAATGTGGGCTCAGCCCATCAGAGAGGTGGTGTAACACAGGCAGTGTGCAGGATCTCTTCTTGTCAGGCAGTGTGTACCCCAGACTCTGAGGATGTGACTGCAGCAGGCTTTGTCTCTCACAAGTTTGGAAAGGGAGCAGTGAGTGTTTGTCCTGCTGTGTACCCACTGTGTATGCTTTCTATAGCATTTTTGTACAGGTAAGAATAAAGCTATGGAGAAACCCCTTCTGTCTTCTACTGGGATCCATAGCATCCTGTCACCAGACCAGTCCAGTGCCTACATTAACTGGAAGGATGGTGAGACTGTCATCACTGTTATTTCCCTGCCTGACACTTCAAATGGTATTATTACTAATAATAACAATGATAAATTTCCCAAGAGGTCAGTCATATAGTAACTACTAGTTTAAATGAGGCATTGTATGTGTAATTTTCTGAAGGAAACTCTTCACATCAGCATGGTTTTTCTTTCAGTAATTCTGTAGTTTTGATCTAAAGGTCAGTTGAGTTGTTTTAAAATAGTAAAGTAAATTTATCAGACTACTTGCAGGCTTCTTTTATAGTGGTATAGACACAGTTTCAATTTTTACTCCAGCAGTAAGATAATCTGTGGTGTTTTCCTAGAAAACAATCTCCTGTCAGCAAATTTGGTTTCTCTTGTATTTGTTGCCTTTTACAAGCAGGTGGTGACTCCTGTCAGGAGATTCCCTTAAGCCAGTTAGCCCCGTGTCCCCCTCCGTCAGGTGACACCAATACAATGAAGACTCTGACCTTTCCTGGTACTCCTGAATACAAAACTCAAGCAGGTGATTCTGTGAGACGCCTCGCTTCAAAGGTGAGTTTTCACTTCCTAAGAGATGTTCAGTGTGCTAGAACCCTCTAACCTGGAGGTCAGTTTGCTTTGCAGAGCCCCTGGGAGGCTGCGGGCACCTCTGCATGATGGCTCTGTTTGGCTGGTGAAATCAGCTGCCTGCCTCTTGTACTTGTCAGGTGATCACCTGAATCCTACATGGTCTTAGAAAGAGTTACCTTAACAATTTCTCATCAGTTTTGTGTGGATGTGTGTGGGAGGTTGGGATCCTTTCCTTGCCAAAGGGGCTGTATGTTTTCTGCAGGGAGCTGCTCAGTGTACCTTCGGGATGGGGGGTAGCAGGGAAGATAAAATGTTTGGTTCTTGTATAACCCGTCTATATGCTATGATACAGGTTGAGTCTGAATGCAGTTTTGTTTTACGTCCTCTGAAAGCCTGAAGTAATTTTTGTATTAGATTAATATGTTAGGTGTTTTATTTTTTGCCTAAGTAGTAAAATTAATGAGTGTCTGAGTTGCATATTTTATATGAATACTTGCAGGGAAAACATGAGATCTTTAACTTTTGCAGTCTTTAAAGTGATACATATTTGTTTGAAGCAGTGTTATGAAAACTACTGAAGTGGAGGCTTTTTATTCACTGTGAATACCATGTTTCCTTGCAGTTTGTTTTGGGGTTTTTTACCCCAAAGAAATATGGGTTACGGCCTGGTTTATTTTTAAGTAATACACAGCTTTGAAATACTCGGAATAAAGCCAGTTGTCGTATTTCTCCATTTGCTTATGTAAGCATGTCTTTAATAGCTGTCTGTAATTTACTTTTGCCTGGTGATCAAATTAGTCCTTAATTCTTTACAGTGTGGGACATGATGTTGTTAAATTACACATATATATAGGTTACTTAGTCAGACCCTCAGGTTACTTTTGTGCTCAGTTAATCAACTGCTTACCCACTGTATCCAAATGCCATGAAGTCAAGTTGTGTTTTCCTGACAGAATCTGATACTTTGATTTCTTTTCCTCTCTGCATGCCCTGCAAGGTCAAAAACCTATTTCATTGCCTTCCTCCCTATGTTTGACTCAGACTGTCAGAGACTGTTAGAGCGTGGGATCTTAACACTGAAAGGATTTTGTAGTTGAGAGAGAAATTTAAAAGCACGTTATCATAACTGCGCTAACTAGTAACCAGCCAAAATTCTGACAGAGTAATGCTTTTTACTTTGTAATTCTGCAGGTCGTTGCTTATCATTACTGCCAGGCTGATAACACATACACGTGCCTTGTCCCCGAGTTTGTGCACAGCGTGGCAGCTTTGCTTTGCCGCTCACAGCAGTTAACAGCATACAGAGACCTCCTCATCAGAGAACCTCACCTGCAGAGCATGCTGAGCCTGAGGTCTTGTGTCCAGGATCCAGCAGCAGCTTTTAAAAGGGGAGTGTTGGAACCACTTTCAAACCTCAGGAGAGGTACGTTAAGCAGGAAGTGACTTGGAAATGAAATCTAAACTGCATAAGTATTAGAGAAAAGTATTAAAAATAAATAAAGCAGAACATTCGTGGACAAAGGTATGCCTTAATTGTGCTAGTTGTTTGTAACAATAATAGATGGGTTTTAAACAGGTGATTCATGTTTAAATTAAAATTCTGTGAAACATATTAAAGGTCATAGAAACTTTTCTTTTTTTGCTAGAAAACAGGGAGGCAGCTATTAGTTTGAGGTTAAAGCTGGCAAATTCACATTAAAGGATTTTGTTTTAAGATGCATTTTAGTTTTGTCACATGCTTTAGTTTTCTAGGCCTAAACATCTGCAAAGTGGATGTAGGTTCTGCTTGCTTTTAAAACGGATGTGGCAGTTTTCCAACAATCACAGAATATCCTGAGCTGAAAAAGACCCACCAAGGATCATCAATCCAGCTCCTGTCCCTGGCCAGACACCCCAACAGTCCCACCGTGGGCATCCCTGGGAGTGGTGTCCCAATGGCCCTGGAGCTCCGGCAGCTTTGGGAACGTGACTGTTCCCTGGGGAAGCCTGGGCAGTGCCCAGCACCCTCTGAGAGAAGAACCTTTCCTGATACCCACCCTAACCCTCCCCTGATGCAGCTGCAGGTGTTCCCTCCAGTATGGTGTGTAAAAGAAAGCATGCAGCGACGTGATTTTTGTCTTTAATAAAGCCCTAGCGAACTCCCCTTGAAAACAGCTGCTTCCCAGCAGATGCCAGCTTGAGCACATACCTGATCTGTGGCAGAATGGTGGCTTTGCCTATGTGTGAACAGAGTATATCATTCCTGTTAAACTGTTTCTAGTCTTCCAATGTTGTTTTTAATCTCCTAAATAATGCTTAAATGCCATAAGATGTATACTGGTGTGCATAAAGATACATTTTTGTTTCTTGACATATGGAATATGAGGATAAAGGTGTGTCACTTTAAGGGAGAATATGTTTTTATCCTTTCCTTTTTTATTCTCAAATTTTAGAGCAGAAAATTCCTGAGGAAGACTACATAATTTTGGTGGATGGTTTAAATGATGCTGAATTTCATAAACCTGATTATGGTGACACAATTTCTTCATTTATCACAAGTATAATCTATAAGTTTCCTCCCTGGCTGAAGCTCATTGTGACTGTAAGAACTAATTTCCAGGTAAAAACACCTTTTAATGCTTTTCTTACTGTCAAAGACCAAATGATCACAGCTGCATTATTATGAAAAATACTGGGTTTAGAGGAACTCAAAGTCTCTTGGATTTTTTCCTTCCCTCCTTTGTTACATGTTTACTTGCAGTGAACAGATACAATATTGGAGGCCTTTTCCATTGTGAATCCCTTTATTGCAGCTGTCACTAGAGTTGCTAATATAAGAAATGAAGAAATTTGAGTCTGTTCCCTTGTACTTCAGAAGTGCAGTGTTAAGGTGCAGCTGTGCTTCACTACAGTCTCCAAGAGTTTATTTCTTCTCTGCCTTCTTACCACTAGCCCTCACAGTGTTTAACTGGCTGCAGAGTTTATTTCTCAACTAAATTTTTTGGGTTTAAAAAGGGATTTCTGTAGCAGAGACTATTCCCTCTCTGGAGACTGGAGAAGTGTGTCTTTGCTTAAAACATCTCACTAGTCTGAAAGTGCAGCTTTTTGAAATCCATTTAATTACATAAAGTGGAATAGTTCCTTTTTGTGTTGTGAAGGTTGGGAGATGTTTGCTAAACCTTTCTAATATATGAGTCTATGTAAGAAGTTTCTGGTTTAAGTTAGAAGTTCCAGAAGTGTTTTTTAAATAAAGGTCTTTTGGATCTTCATTTACATAAACATAAAAGTATTCTGTGTAACAGAAGCATGAAAGGTGTGTTCAGGTGAAGCTGCTGAAGTGTCTGTGCTGTGCTTGGTACTTGTACCTTCAGGCACAAGGGGCTGGGGATGTGTGCACAGCATCTTTCTGGTACATTGTTACTGGAAGGTGAAATGATAAGGGGAGTCTTTTCTCTCTTGTCATTTGTGATGCTTCTCAATAAAACATTCCTGCCTAATAGAGCATTCCACTCCCCCTTTCCCTGGCCTGTCTTAGGGTCTGGTAACTGTTTTCCATTTCCTTGACTTTGAAGCGGTCATTTCTCAATCCTTTCAATTGTTGAGTTTGGTCAGTGAAATATTTGAGACCTTCCTATGAAAAATGATAAAATGTAAAAATACCATTCTACCTCTTATGAGGAGGCAATATTTGCAAAATCATCTCAGGGTTACTGAATTCCTTTTTAATCTGGTACTCACTACAGAAGGGAAATGTAGCAGAGATGCATCATTGAGTTCTCAGTGCTGGAATACTCTAATGTCTTTGGTTTGCTTTTTTTTTTCTATTCCCCCCCCAGGAAGTGATAAGTTCACTGCCATTTATTGCAATATCCTTGGATGATTTTCCAGACAACAAAGGAATTCACAATGATTTGAATGCTTATATTCAGTACAGAATTAATAACAGTCAGGAAATTATAAACAACATGTCTTTAAATGGAAAAGCTGATGCAGCTACAATTGGGAAAGTGAGTAACCACCTGATCATGAGAAGCCTGGGATCTTATCTCTATTTGAAACTCACTCTGGATCTTTTCCAAAAAGGTCATTTAGTAATCAAAAGTGCAAGCTACAAGGTTGTTCCTGTGTCTCTGTCAGAGCTGTACTTACTGCAGTGCAATATGAAGTTCATGACAAACTCTGCTTTTGAGCGAGCTCAGCCCATATTGAATGTGGCATTGGCATCCCTGCATCCCATGACAGATGACCAGATTTTCCAGGCTATTAATGCAGGACAAATAAACAATGAACAGCAGTGGGAAGACTTCAGCCAGAGGATGGAAGCCCTTTCGTGTTTTCTGATCAAAAGACGTGACAAAACACGCATGTTCTGCCATCCTTCCTTCAGGGAATGGCTTGTCTGGAGAGCAGAAGGTGAAAATACTGACTTCTTATGTGAGCCAAGGTAAATTAAAACTGCAGTAATTCATGTTCAAATAACCAAAACTCAGTTTTTTATATTTGATTGCAGCAATTGGTGAGAGGAAAGAGTGATGTTAAAATACAAGCGCACCTAATGTTTTCCAAAATGAAATCTTTTGTATATTTAGAGGTAATGTGACTTAAGATTCAAAGTTTACAATGCATAATTGACTCTATGGAAGTCAGAAGTTTGCATCTGACTTTGCTACCTTCATGGAGAAGTTAGAGAGCTATATTGTTATTAACACAGCAAAATTGTTTAGAATCCTGTGCAGCAGCACCTTGTCTATGTAATGTAGAATGCAGGAATAGAAGGAACAGATCATTTGTGCTTTTTTAAACGTAAAATTAATGAGACATTTTGTGCTGTAATTATATCCTGCTGGCATTGTTCTAGTTCATTTTGTAACTTTGAGAGCCAGAGGTGGTTGAGTTGGAGACAGTGGCTGTTACTGTTTGTCATGTTCTCACAGTTGGCTCCCTTTTTTTTTTTTTTTCTTCTTTTCAATGTTCCTTAGGGTTTACAGCTTTTGCATTTTACAAAACAATAAATAATGCTGACATTTAAAATTATTACCAGCCCAAGACATGTCTGAGCTTTCAAGTGGCTGTAACAGAACCAGTTCTGTAGGTGGGACTGGGGGCTTGCAGCCTTGTGGACCCCTGGTCTCACCACACTGGGAACTCCCAGCGCTTGCCCCAGCAGCAGTGGGAGCTGCCTGGGCCCAGGTGAAGCTTCTGATTGTGGAAAGTTCTGTTCAGAAATGTCTGAAGATGGGATGAGGAGTCGCTTCCCACAACTTCCCCCATCAGATGAAGAGTCCAGCTAACATATGGCTAATTGCCCAGTTCCAGTGTATAGTCTGATTAACAAACAGTATATTATAACTTTCTTTTCTCAGGGTTGTGCTGCTCTCACTGTTCCTAGAACATTGACCACCACTCATGTAGGTGCAGAATTACTAAATACATGTTTTCGCTCAAATGTCACAAGCATTCAGATCTTGCACTTCTAAAAGGATTGGCTTCTTTCTGACATGCCTGCAGTTCCTGGCTCTGAGAATGCAAAAGGGAGCAGTATGTAAACCACTTCACAGCTGACACAGGCCCCCTGTGAGGGGACAGCACAGAAATACATACCAGGAGTGTTTCATCTTCAAAATTTGCCGTTTTTCATTTTGCATTATTTTGTTATGGAAAGAATTTTGTTTAGATATGATGGTATGTTTCAGTAGTCTGACAAAGTTGAACTGTTACAACAGGCATAAAGATGTATATTTACTGAAATACAATTATAAAAGTGGTTCTCTCTTAATCCTTTTTATTAGGAATGGACATGCTCTACTGGCTTTCATGTTTTCTCGACAGGAGGGAAAGTTAAACCGCCAACAAACCATGGAACTTGGCCATCATATACTTAAAGCTCATATTTTCAAGGTAAAGCTTGCAGCTTAGTAGGCTTTATGACGTATTCATGTGAATGCATCGTAGAGGTTCTCCCTGACTTGCTTGAATTATTTGTTGGGAGCTTATGCAAAATATTTGGTAGTGCTATCAATCCAGATTTTATTTCTTTTGATACTGAGTTGTAGATTGAAATTGGATTTCTAATTCTATAGAGAGATTTCCTGTTATATCATTTCTGTTAGGGTCTCAGTAAAAGGACCGGAATTTCTTCCAGTCATCTCCAAGCCTTGTGGATTGGTTATAGTACTGATGGACTGTCTACAGCCCTGGCTTCTCTAAGAAACATCTACACACCCAACGTGAAGGTAAGAACAATCAGCAGGGCTGTAAAGCCAGTGCTTTGTCTGGCACTGGGCAGGGGAATGCTGAAGTCAGTGTAACCCTTCAGCAGAAAAGCACCTGGATCTGAACTCTTTTGTGACAAGCTTTCATGTACTTTTGTAAGCTGTTGCTAAAGTTCCAATCAGTTTTCCTTGATAGTATTGATGGAAAGAAGGATTTTTACTTTTTTCTTCTGTGGCTGTGCTCTGTAGCACAGGTGAGTGTGTGGCTGCATTTTTGGGGTCAGATGTTCCACATGGCCTTGCTGGGCAGAGCTCAGTGCTCTTTGCTTCTGTGGGAAAGTGTCAGTTGTAAAAGGGGAAAATACTGTGAGAGGAAGGGCTTTAAATTCCGCAATTTTACTCTGTTATTTGAATCCCCAGATGATGGATAGCAAAGTCCAAGTCAGTCAGCTGGAATTTGAGCCAGCTGCTAAGGCTTTTAACTGGAAATTTGTGTGTACATAAACATGGTCTGGCCATTTTTTTTGAGATTTTCTTTTTATCCAGTCTGGTTCTCTTAATGGAGGTAGTTGCAGAGTTAGCAGCAGGTCATACATGCAATTGTGATGAGAGTAGTGAGTTTCAGGGGAGAGACAGGTCTTCTCTTGGGAGTGCAGTGCTCAGTAATACAATAATATATTTCCTAAGAGAAGATTTTAAACTGGTGTATTGCTATATGTGTGTTAAAGTTGATGTCTGCCAATAAAATCTGCATCAAAATTAGGGCATAACAAATGAGTACCTGATCAAGATACCAAATTCAGATAAATCTGAGGAAAACATTGTTTTGTTTAAATTAAATTTTAGGTGAGTCGGCTGCTGATTTTGGCAGGAGCAAATGTGAATTACAGAACTGAAGTACTGAATAATGCTCCAGTGCTGTGTGTTCAGTCACACCTTGGGCATGAAGAAGTGGTCGCTCTTTTACTCGAGTTTGGAGCTGCTATTGATGGAACTTCAGAAAATGGGATGACAGCCCTTAGTTACGCAGCCGCTGCAGGTCACATGAACATCGTGTCACTGCTGTGCAGAAAAGGTGCAAAGGTAAGCTGGTGCACAAAGATTGCCAAACCTGCAGCCAGAAGAGTCAAACAAAGGCCTAAAAAAGCTGTTTATTGATTACCTAAGTGTATAATTATCAGGCATAGGCCTGTGGGGTGAGTCCAGACTTCCGTGAAGCATTTTGCACGCGCCGCTGGTCACAACCCTCTGGCAGAGCTGTTCAGCCAGTTTTGGGTGCCCCTCACTGTGCACTTTCACGACCTGTTGTCACAGCTTGTCAGTGACTGTTACCAAGAGAATGTTGGGGCCCTCTAAAGTCGAGGTCAGGGGCATCCCTTGCTCTCCTTACCCACCCTTTCGTCCCCTCAGAGCCGCTGGCTGTCCAGCAGGCTAAGCACAGTCTCCCCTTGGCAAGCCCATGCTGACTGGTCCTGCTCACCTTGTCCTTCCTGTGTTTGGCAGTGCTCTCCGGGATTAGTTTTTTCATCACCTTCCCAGCTGCTCAGGTGAGGCTATTGGCCTGTAATTCCCCAGATGTTCCCCCTTGTCCTGGAAGTCAGGAGTGAGAGCTGCTCTCTCATAGTGCGCTGAAGTATCTCCTCTCCACAGCCTTTCACTGCATCTTTTAAACTCAGATGTTCCCTTTTCCCCCCTTCAGGCTGACCTTGCAGACAAGAAGGGCCAGTGTGCTTTGGTGCACAGTGCACTGAGAGGGCACTGTGGAATCCTTGAGTTCTTGCTCGGCCTGGTTTGGGTGGCTCCCTGCCAAGAACAGGATTCACTGAGGAAGCGCCAGGCACTGCAACAAGCTCTCACAGCAGCTGCCAGCATGGGGCACTGCCAGGTGGGTTGGAAATACAGGTCCTCCCAGATCTGTTTAAAATTGTCAGAACTGTACAACAGTGCTTGCAGCTATTTTTAAAAGAGGCTTGGAAAGAATTGTTGACACTTCTGATATTTATTGTAGTATATATTGGTAGCTGGTTTAAAAGCTCTAGCTGAGTATCTGATAATTCAGTTTGCTTCAGGATTTGTTTATATGTAATTTTCTGTCTACTTTGTCCTCCCTGTCCTTGGAAGTACTCCTAAATCTCTAGTGGTGGTGATGACTTTCTGTATCACTGATCCACCCAAGTATGTTTCTACTTCAGGTTGATTTTTCTCTTCCAATTTTTCATTGCGTGCAATCGCACAAGCTTCAGTTTTTATCTTGATGCACATGCCAACTTACAGACTTCAGCTCAGTGTCACTTTAGACAGAAATTTGGGAAGGAACACTAAAAATAAATGTGTGTGTTAAAAATAAACACATAAGAAGTACTAAAAATGCTTTAGATATTTAGGTAATACAAGTATGTCTTCTGTTCATTGGGAAAATCAACTGTAAACTTTTACTTGATAGAAAAGTAACGGGTAAGTAAAGATATGAATGAAGATCAACTATGCAAGAGGACTTAGTTATGTAGTAAGTGAGTGCCAAAATGGAAACAAAATCTCTTCAATAAAGCTGTTTCAATATTTACTTCTTTTAAATCTAGTTTTAAGTTCCTTTAAGATAACGAGTCTGATCTTTGAAGTTGTTTAGATGATCCAAATATAGAAATATCTATGTGCAGTTAATTTATTATATGGTATATAAGCCATCGCTGTCTTACAATATAAACTTGAGGATTCTGAGCTATGGTTAACTTGGATGAATGGATCATTCCTTTACTCCCATGAAAGTTCTTGTTTGCTGTCCACTGATAAAGCAGTCAACTCCTGAATATCAACAGAAGAGATCACATTAATCATAAATACATACCTGAAAAATGTCCATCTTTTCTCTCTTTTTAAGACATTAAGAAGCTGTATTCTTAGCTGAAGAAGATCTGTGTGTTTCATGAATTTTAATAAATTATGTCCTAGCATTTTGAATCCTAGGATTTTCCATACATTGTATACAACAGTTTTCAGACAGCCTGAAAACACACAGATCCTTCCTCCTTTCCTGCCTTTGTTTTTTCCTGTAGCATCCCAAACTTTGTTAGTGTGATTCTCCTCCCTCACCTGTTGACTGCAGCCTCAGTGACCATGTGCCCCATTAGAAAATCTATTTAAAACAGTCATGAGAAAAAGTTTTCATTTAATGATCTTTTAGCAGGTGGTTTCAAAACACAGATTTCCTTAATATTGTAGAAACACAGCAAAACTTCATTTAAAGCTTATTTCAGCTTTAAAAATTACCATTTGTTGACATGTGCTTAGACCATTCTGGGAAGAAATTTAGAAAAACAGGTAAGCTATAAGCAATGTGGAAGGAAAAACTTAGGTATCACCATTTTACAAAATGTATGCAAATATTTGTATTTTTGCTCTCTTGTTTTAGATGATCTGGAGTTTCCTCACTGAACTGGGAGGCTTTATTTTTGCCATTGTTTATTTTGATTATTCTGTTCTGTATGGGCCACATGGGAACTAATTAAATCATAGTCATGCCAAACAACAAATTCACAGAAGAGTACTGGGCTTTTTTTAAATTGTTTTCAATAACATTCACTTGTCTTAAAGTCATTCTAAAGTCCTACTGAATTTGTTTTGAGTAATACTGATTTTCTTTTCTATTGATTATATGCATTGAGAGAGAAGCACTCTCACTTGTTTTACATCTTCTTCTCCCTTGTGTCATATGAGTGACAGCTGATACTCTTGTGGCTCAGCACATCTCTGCTCAATGTTTTCGGCAGGTGGTTCGTTACATCTTGACAGTTGAAAAAGACCATGACATGGACATCAATGACACTGATGCCTTGTGGGGAGAAACAGGTATTTCCCTTCTTGTGTGTGTCAGAATTAGCATTGCTAATTTAAGAATAAAGAGTTTTAAATCTTACTTTTTAAATTTAATTCTCCAGAATAAAAATAATGGAAAATACCAGTTTAATAATAAAATGCGGTTTATAAGTATGGTTTTAACTTACTGAATCTATGCATCTCAAGTATTGAAGGACTATTTTATATTAAAATTATTGTAAATTACTGACTTTTTAACTAAATGGAAAATTGTGGAAATCCAGTGCTTAAGTTTTAGTGTGGAATTTTATGGGATTCTCTGTCTGAGAACCTTTGTTTAAATATAATTAGTTTCCAGGAAATGCTGGGCCATAGCCTCATTTGTTCTGATTGGGCAGTGGAAGGAGACACCTGCCTTTGGGCATCTGGGAAAGGCCAAATGTCATTTTTAGGGCAAAGTGTAATGCCTGCACTGCATTGTGAGTGGCATCTCCATCCCATGGAAACAGCCAAGGGTGGGGGAGCAGCATTGGAATGATGGTCAGTGGCCTCTCACATCCTAGAGAAGCAGATGTGCTTTGTTCCTACACAGTACAAAACCCTTGTTGCAAATCCAGCAAATTCCAAAAGCCATATATCTGTTTCGAAATGAATTTTGTTCTTCAGTATTTTCCTGACAGTGTTTTTTACTGAAATCCTTGCATAATACATTGGGAATCTTCACTCACTGAGGAAGTGAACTCCCTAAAAGGGGGGTTTTTGAACAAGACTCAACTCTTTTGCTTGTAATATTGATATCCATAACAGTTACTTTCTAGTTGATCAGCTCTAAACAGTTGTTATAACTGTTACACAGTGCAGTCTCATCAACTGAGGAGGGAATGGGTAAGACAAGTGCTAAAAAAGATAAATTTACTTCTTCCTCTAGTGTTTGTAATTTCCTTTACTTTCAGCATTCATTGGAATTTAAAAAAAAATTCTATTTGACTGTGTTTGAAAATGATAAAAATGAGTAACAGGAAAATTCACAATTTGACTCGCTTCTTAGAAGAAAATGGAAGTTACTAGGCTTTAGAAGCTGGAGGAGCAAGTCCTTTGCTGATTCTTGCATAAGTCATACGTTAACTCATTTTTTAATGGCATGACTGGTGAGGCTTCAATACAAACAACAAAATTTAAATTTCAAGTTCTGTTTAAAACACAATATGAGCAAAATAGAAGAGGGGGAAAAATTATGATGGGGAAAGTATTTTCTTTTTTTGTTCTTTTCAGCTTTCACTAAGTGTCACAGTGAAAAGCTGAAAGAATGGGGATTCAGTAACACTCACATATTGTGCATGTGTCCAGAGGCCAAATAAGCCAAGAGCTGATGTTGATGCCAATGCTTTCTCTAGCCCTGACAGCTGCTGCAGGAAGAGGCAAGCTGGAAGTGTGCAGGTTACTCCTTGGGCACGGAGCGGCCGTGACCAGGGCCAGCAGGAGAGGCGTGCCCCCGCTGCTCTGCGCTGTCCGGCAGGGCCACTGGCAGGTCTGGCACTGCTCTGGGGATCCTTTGGGAGGTGGTCCCTGATTCCTCCCATCTCTGGTTTTGAAAATAATTAGTGTCAGTTTTCTAATACATGTTTGCATCTGCTTCAGAGGGATGTGCTCAGAAACTTCACTTCCAAACCCTTTGTATCCCTGGAAATAACTTAAAAAGCACATTGGCGTAACAACAGTCTTAGTTATAATATACCTGAAAAATAATGTGAGCTTAAAATATTTTATTTCCTAGACCAAGATCAGAGGTGTGATTTCAGACCTTTTGTACTGCTGCTGTGCAGAGAGAGAACCTTGGATTCAGAAGCCTTCCTCATGCTGGCCTCTCCTGTCAGGAGAAGGCCTTGAACTGGAGTCAGGGCTTGAACTACACAGAACTTCTCAGTGGTTGCCATAAATACCACCTTAGTCCTCTTTGTTAAAAGTTCATGATATTATGGCTGAAATCTCAATCTGCCAATTTCATAAAATCATAGAGTTGGTAAGATTGGAAAAGCTCTCCAAGACCATCGAGGCCAGTTGCTCCCCAGGACTGCCAAGGCCACCAGTAACCCATGTCCTGAAGTGTTACACCCATGTGGCTTTTAAATCCCTTCAGGGATATGAGGCAGGTGGGAATTCCACCCCTGCCCCTGTGCCAGGGCTGGAGAGCACTTTCTAAGAAATTCTCGTAATATCCAATCTAAACCCCCTCTGGTGCAAGGAATGTATTTTTAAATTGATATTTTCTGTTTCAGATTGCTAAACTTCTAGTGGAACATGGGGCTGATGTGAATTTAAGTGATAAGCAAGGCCGGACACCACTGATGGTGGCTTCTTGTGAAGGACATCTGAGCACTGTGGAATTTCTCCTTTCTGAAGGTAGAAAATAGCAGATTACAGCTGCACCGGGGATTGCATCTGTGTGAGTTAAGGAATTTTTCCATTTAAACAGAGAATCTTCATAACAAAGTTCATATTAATTTTACAGGTGCAACTGTTTCATCTCTGGACAAGGAAGGACTGACAGCTCTGAGCTGGGCATGTCTGAAAGGCCACAAGGAAGTAGTTCGGTATTTAGTAGAGAAAGGTGCAGCAACTGATCAGACAGACAAAAATGGACGAACACCCCTAGACTTGGCAGCTTTTTATGGGGATGCTGATATTGTAAGTATAAAAAGCATAATATTCAAGAAAAAGTTACAAAATTTTAGGATTTATAAAAAAATACTGCCTACCAAAATAGGAAATTTGGGGAAGTAGCCAAGAGGGTTACAGTGCTCTCATCTTGACTGCAGTGAAAATGTTTGCTCAGGAGAGCATTTTCTAGACAGGTAGAAGCCCAGAATTACGCTGCAGACCCACAGAGGTCCCTTCTCAGGGTCCTGATCAGTTGATGCCTTTGTAGATGAAATACCCCAAGAAGAGGTATAAGAAGAAGGGCACACTCAGGTCTGTGTGCACTGTGGACAGATCCGAGAGGTCAGCAAGGAACTAGACAGAACAGCACACGCAGCCTCTCACAGTCACTCATATCTGTGTTTCTGCAGCTTGCATACACAAGGTCTGTTTCAGCTGCTGCTGTGGCATGTAACTCACTATGGCATTTTGTCCCATTCAGCCTTTGTCTGAATTAACTTGAAATTGTAAGTTCTCAGGTTCCATAGTGGCTTTGGTGGTTTTCAGACACTGTGTTTTTGCCCGTGACACTGGGTACTGGAGGCTCTGCTTGAGAATGAGGGGTGTCCAGGCTCCTTCCTGTCCCTGGATTTGCTGTAGGTCATTGTCCTGGAGTGATGCCAACTCCCATTTCCCTGCCTAGACCGGTCCCTTCAGTAGGTCTTTGCTCAGCTACTGGCCAGGCTGGGACAGGGACAGTGCCAGTAAAGAGGTCCTTGTGCAGGCCCATGGCTGTGGGTCATGGGGCTTGTCCATGGGCAGGACTGTTGGTGCCTCTTCCCTTACAAGATCACTGCTCCTGGCAGTTGAGCAAGTAATGGTTATGGGAAAGAACTGCTGCTTCCCTCCAGCCTGCCTGTGCTGTGGTGCCTTCGGTGGGTTTTAGATGGCTGTACTCTACTCAGCAGCATATGCTCAGTGTGTTTCTAAGACGATTACATGGTACCTTAAATATTTCCTTGGTCTGCCTTTCATACCAAAAGCCATGTTACAAAGCATGTTTCATTTCTTCTCTCAGGTGCAGTATTTGGTGGAGAAAGGAGCAATGATTGAGCACGTGGACCACAGTGGCATGAGGCCACTGGACAGAGCAATTGGCTGCCGCAATACCTCAGTTGTGGTCATGCTGCTGAGAAAGGGAGCCAAGCTGGGTTAGTGAAACTGCCCTGCACCATGACAAACAATTGGGTTCTGCTCTGCCAGAATTAGTTATTTCTGTAAAGTAGATGAAATAAAACACCAGATTTTTGCAGGCTGTCTGGTTTGCAGATGCCTGCCTAAGAGAAACAATCTCCTTTAAAGGCAGACACACAGGACTCACTTTAGAAGTGAGGAAACACAAGGAGTTTTATTCTGCTCCTTCTTTGATGTGTGCTGATGATGAGGTCTGGAGGAGTCACTGTATATGGTTGCTCTGCCTTAATATATTGCCTTAAGACAAGAAAATTGCGATTATGCTATTACTGATACATAATTGTGGCACTATTAATGATTTAGATTAGGACGTTTTACTTTTAAATAACATTTTTCCAATAAACTATAGAACTGTGTATTTTTGCAAAGGGTAGGCCAAAGAAATGTAAGTTATGTATTGCCAGTATGCAAGTACATGATGCAGTTGTGTATGTGATAGTTACTGAATATTTAGTACATTTGAATCACTAGTTCATATTATTTGGGTAGTAAGTGTGATCAAATACAGGTTCTTACTTAGGCCTGAATTTAATTGTGACTTCTATACATTCCTTCACAGAGGTAAAATGTATCAGACCATTTAATACCTGGCTGCTGTCCAGATGGTGGCATAGATGCATTTTAAATGTGTACACCCTAATTATGGTGATAACAGTAATACTGGTTCCATGTAGGTGGAATATATACTGAAGTAGGACCAGGCTTTCTATTGTGGTAGGCAGCAGGAACACACTTTCTTCCCTTTTGTCAGAGAGCCTTAAAATTTAACTTGCAGGCAATGCAGCGTGGGCAATGGCCACCTCCAAACCCGATATTCTCCTGATTCTTCTGCAGAAACTGATGGAAGAAGGAAATACACTCTATAAAGTAGGTGGATTTTTCTTTTTTTATGGCAGCAGAACATTGGACTTCTGCCTGAAGGTAGCCTGAATGCCTTTATGCCTCCTTTTCAGTTATATAATCTAACATACTACTACTCTGTTTAAAACAGAGTAGTAATGTATCAGATGATATGATTTTTTTCTGGTACTAGTAGTAGTACATATTAGTGCAAATATTATCCTTGTCAAATACCATTAAACAGTTGAGTTCAGAAAGGGACACAAGCTCTGATTAACACGCAGGCTCTCACTGTGCTTTTCTGACAGTGTAGTTCATACTGTGTATATTTATTAGAAAATCTCTCTCTGTGTTTTCTACTTGAAGGGCATCTCTTGGTAGATGTCAAATAGAAATATGCTTTTTGGACAGTATTGCAATATTACACATTTGTGAAAAACCTCTTGTTCCCTAAACTTTGCAGAAAGGCAAGATGAGGGAAGCAGCACAGCGCTATCAGTATGCATTAAGGAAGTTCCCAAGGGAAGGGTTTGGTGAGGAAATGAAAGCCTTCACTGAGCTGAGAGTTTCATTATACCTGAACTTGTCACGATGTCGCCGCAAAACAAATGTAAGCTCTTGCTGTTAGTCTGCTGCCTCTCTAGCACTGGGAATCTGAGACTTATATCCTACTGTATTACTGAGTTGTATGTGGACATCTATCTGTGCTATTTTAGAATCCTTTTCACTATATCCTGATCTTGGGCTTTATCATGTCAATAAATGAGTGGCTTATAAGATGAGGGCATGTTGTCGTGGGGGATCTATTACAGCTGGTCTTACATCATGCAGTTATTGTGGAATGATGAACTACTGGATCTTTGCAGTACTTTTAAAAGACCGAAGAGAAAACACTGCTACTTTTGTTATCAACCAGCACAACCAGGTGCCATGGCTGTGCCCATGTGTGCTTTGAGCAAATACCTGCTCTTGCAGACTGGGGCAGGAGCCTCTGCCACACGTGCTGGCTGCGCTCCTGGAGCCAGAGCACAACCCACAGCTGGCAACTTGCTTTGACTGGCGCTGTGTAATGGTGTGTTTGATTCCTTTGTTAGGATTTTGGAATGGCTGAAGAGTTTGCTACCAAAGCCTTGGATCTGAAGCCTAAGTGTTACGAAGCCTATTATGCCAGAGCAAGAGCCAAGAGGAACAGCAGGTACTGCAGAGATTTTTTTTTAACTTGCCATTTTTAATAACTTGTTCTTTTCTGCTAGTTGCATTTCAAATTTGCAAAGAAAAAATTATTTTTTAGTGCACTTCACATCTGTACTGGGTCTCTTTTATCAGATAAAGCCAACCACATCCAAATAGTGATATTGAATACTCTGTAAGTACTTATGAGGCAGTCCAGAAAGGAACAAATTCATTTGAAGAGGGATTATTTTAAATGTAACAGTGAATAGGTCTGCTGCTCCACATGACTCAGCAGAATGTGACCAGCAGTGTGCCACCCAATTCCAGCACTTCATTATATATTGCCAAGCTTACAGTTTATTACTGGCTGCTTTGATAGGAAATAATATGATGAATCGTTAGCAGTTGAAGACAAAAATAAGGGGAGAGAGGAGGAACTATTTCTTTAGGTTGAAAGAATAACAAACTATAGTGGTGTAGCTGAAGTACAGGAAGAGGTGCCTTTTTGATTCACCATATCTTTTCTAAACATCAATAACATCAGAGTTTAGCAGGTTCCCTACTCTAGAAGTAACTGTGGCAGAGCTTGTGCGACAAACTGTCAGTTCCTGGTGTTCCCAGCAGAGAGTTCTCCTGCCTGCCTGCGTGGGGTATCACGATACTTTAGGGAAGCATTCAGGGTTGGGTCTGTGCTTCCACCTTAATTAAGAATTTCCAGTGGTGGAGAATTTCCAGTTGTAACTTGTCACCACCTGCAGCAGGAAGCAACAAATCAGGACATTTTGCTAAAAGGGTGGAGGTGGATTAGTAGTAGGCAATGCTGGGACACAGATTTGCCCCAGTTTTCATTGTTTACTTATTTGTTCCTAAACAGAAAATTACTTGCTGCTCTCTCTGACCTACGGGAAGCCACTCAGATATGCCCCAGCAATCAGGAGATAAAACGTCTCTTGGCTCGGGTGGAAGAGGAGTGCAAACAGTTCCAGAGAACACAGCAACAGAAGCATCAGTGTCCACAGCTGCTTGAACAAACGAGCAATTCTGATAATGAGGAGGAAGGAATTGTATCAGGTGTGAACGATAATTTTAATCTTCAAGACAGGGAAGATGACCTGCCACACCCCAGTGAGTCTGTTTCTCCTCCACAAAGGCTGCAATGTTCCTCCGCTGCTTCATTATTTAGCAGGACCCTTCAAGAAGGTATTCAGAAAGCTCAGTGTGTGTCCCCTCAAAGCAGAACAAGCAACAAGTACCTGAGAGAGCCAGGTTTGATTATGCAGCCAACTAAGCAGGCACAGATTGTAAAAACAAATCAGCATCTGAGCTCCCTCCAGCCTGGATCTAAACCAGGAGGCAGTCAATGTAGCACCAAGCCACAATTATCTTTGCAGCATCTTCCCCACAGTCCCTTGCCCATCCGGCACTGTGAAAGTCAACAGGTGGATGAGACAAACATATTTTCATCTGGAAGCATTTCCACAGATCTCACAGCTGAACTGCACAATGAGAAGTTTGTGTCCAGCCAGCATTCACATCCACAGCATCATGAGACTCTCTCTTCTCGTTCTTTTGCTTGTAAATCTAAACCTGGTGACACATCAACAGCTTCTGCTCCAATGAATTTTAGTGACTCAAGGCAGCAAAGCCCTGTACCCAGTGGTGGCTCTTCTGGCTCTCCATCCAGTAGTGTGATTCTTGCCAGCTCATCAAGCAGCTTCACTTCAGCCAGCAGTTTGTCAGGCAGTGTTAAGGGGCTGGGCCCAGATGTTCGACTCAAGGAGACCAACATCAGTCAAGCTCAGGGCACTGAGCACCGACCTCGCAATACCCCATTTATGGGAATCATGGACAAGACTGCAAGGTTTCAGCAGCAAAACACACAATCTAGTCGCACTTGGCACTCTCAGGCAGCAGATGGATTATCCACGAACGTTGCTTCTGCAGGCATTCAGCCCTCCAACTTGGAGCAGTTCTCAGTTAAGCACTACTCAACTAAGGGATCCTCTACAGGTGCTGCCCCTGGAGATGGCAGCCAAAGCAGCGCGCAAGCAAAAGAACGTGAGGAGCTCACGTGCCAAATCCCTCCCCACTGTACAGACAGCAGATCACCCAACCAAGGTTCTCATTTATACCCCGATGCTGTAGCCAAACTGCCATCCCACAGCACTCAGGATGGCCACCTCAGTCACGTCACCACGGCAAAACCAAAGCGATCGTTCATTGAATCAAATGTATAAATACTGTTCTGTACATTGACAGGGTAGACTGGGCTCACAACATCACAGGGTCTGACTGCTCTACAAAACTCTGACTGCCTCGGCATGGCTGGGTCCCAGGGAGCAGTCTTTAATGGGATACAACCACTTCCAACTGTTCCTACCATCACAGGGCAGTGACAGTAACTGGAATAACAAATGAGCGTAGAAAGACTTAATTAGGTGGGCCTAGGAGCTTGAGCAGAGAAATCATTTCTATCACGTTACCATTAAATAAGCCTTTCCTTACACAAGCCGTACTTCAGTCTTGGCTTTTGGTTCTCTTGCATCTCACATATAGTACTCGTGCCTCTCAAATTGCTTATGTGCTGATGTCTCACAGCAGCGCTAAGGGCGATAATCTGCTGCAGAATACTCAGATCTGTACATGCATGCATTTTTTTCAAATCAAATTATTTTATCACTTTTCTAGTGGGCTCTAATTTGGGCTGCATGATGTACATTTAGGAAGCAAAAATAATCTGTGTATGAGTAAACTATAAGCAGCCATGCTTTGATGTGTAAATAAAACTTTTTAGTAAATAGAAGAAATTAAACAAAATGAGTGACATTTGCATGTGTATTGGGAGGCTTTGACCATATTGGTTATTGCACTGAAGAACACACTATTATGGCCTATTAACAATAATCGCACTTTATATAGGGTATCTGATCACCTTTGGGTGCTATCTTAAAGCAAAATGATTTATTGTTTATTTGTGAAAAGGTACAACAACTAAATGCTTAGTAAATGTTTTTATGGGAAACCCAAGAAAGGGATGGAGTGAACATGAAAGTTTGAGGAACAGCGTATGTGCAGTTGCATGACAGGATGAAGTTGAGATGTTGGTTTTTTAAGGAAATGAGGATTTTTATTGGCAAGAACATACTGAAACTGAACTGCTGCAGTGACATTCCTATGAGTGCAATTCAGTTGGAGTGCTCAGCTTTATATTCTTCCCATCATGCTTGATTACAGTGTTCTGTGTACATTGTAAACAGCTGTACCCAGCTCTACACATCCTTTTGCAGTTTGTATCATTACACTTTAGCTTATTTATTGCTTACTGTTTCTTTGATAATTTGTACAAGTCCCATATTAGTCTTGTCCTGTAGTTCTATTTTTGCACAGCTACTGTACTCTTTCCATACAAAATAAAGATTATTAATATACCTGTGGGATGAGATGCAGTCCCTGATGGTTACAGGAGAAACTCTCTCCAAGCTTTTCCAACTATGTGTCCAGTAATGGGGAACACAGAAAGACACATTTTGGTTTGTTAGAGTAGAAAAAGAAATACAGATCCTGTACTTTGCTATTTCTTACCTTCTGAAAGACTGACCTGACAAGATGAAGACTCAAAACTCATAAACGTAGTAAAAATTATTAGAAAATTTTATTTGAAAAACTGAGTTTGAGTACTTGATTCTTAAACAGAAATACCACAAAGTAGAACCACCAGGAACTTAAAAGTTGTTCTGGGAGTTTCCAGCAGTGAAGGTTGAACCAGCCACAGATAGAAGAGAAAGACAAGTTTTGCTTTCCATTTGTTTCTGATACAATTAATTCCTCCAGCTGCATAAAATTTCAATTAATTTTAACAAACAACTTCAAGATTAAGTGGTTTAACTATTTCTGCTGAGTCTCTAGCCAGCGACTAATGGCCATTTTTAGTGTTCTGTTTGGTGTGAGCATAAGAGAGTGCAGAGGAAGATTCGTCATGGGACTAGATCGTCTATTGCTGATCCAGTTTTCCATTGCTTCCCTTTCATAGGAATAGCCATCTGCAGAGAAAGCATCAACAAAAGCTCATATTACAGAGGCTTGGGCACTGTGGCACTGTGCAGATGTTAGCTGTTTAAATGTAAAAGGGAAGTAAGGAAATAAATACATGCAAACAGGAAAATTGAGATCTAGAATAAGTACACTGTATGTGAAGTCTTTACTGTGGATATAAACAGTTCTGGCTGGTTTCATGTATCTGTCTCTGCCTGCAAAGCGCCAAAATATATTATGCACAAGTTAAATAAGACTTTCTTTTCAGTTTGAATGATCCATAATGTGAAATAAAAGCTCATTACCATCAATTGCCTAACACAGCTAAAGCCTTCTGCTTTGCTGAACAGGGGCCTTGTCCACCTGGCTGACCCAGCCCTGAGCTGTGCCTGTGCAGAGCCCTCACCACCTGCCCAGGTACAGACATTGGCTCTTAAGAGTTTGTAGCTGAACCAGCTGATCCTTAAAGAGCAAAACTTAGGCCCCAGCTAAGTGTCAGTCACCCAGGAATATCTGTGGTAGAATACAAGCCTGGGCCCTATGCCCCTCCTTTTGTCTCCTTACTCCTTATTGAATAAAACAGCTATCACTCCAGCAGTTAGCAAATGTCTTCATATTTTGGCCATTTTAATTCTCAGAAGTCTGCCTAATACCTCAGAACTGGATGAAGTTGGTTACTGTTTACAGAGCAACAAAAAAAATATACTGATCTGATGTTTGTATGCTCACCTTTCCCTCTCCCCCCAAGAATAGAACTACAAAACAATAGTTCTTCATAAAATGTTTTAACTACGTAACATCTTATGCTGCTGACATATCACAGTTCCAATGGCTGCTGCATTTATAGGAGTCTCATTCTGTACAAACTTTTAAGTGCCCTATAGATGGTGTGCTAAGCACAGAAATGAGCCTGGGGGTTTTTTGTTGGGTTTTTGTTTGTTTGTTTGTTTGTTGTTTGTTTTTTTGTTTTGTTGTTGTTGGTTTGGTTTGGGTTTTTTGGTTTTTTTGTGGGGGGCTGGTTTGATTTGTTTGTTTCCTTTTTGCCCCACTGAATGCACAATTCCATTTTGCATTTACTCAGCCAACACTGTAATTAGGCTTGTAATTATATTTACAAAGGCACATAAAGGGAGCCACATTAAGAAAAGGAAGAAGTTGCTTGATAGAGTATTTTTCTCCATATCAGAGCTGTAATTCAGGAAAGTAAACGTTTATCACAATTCTGGTTTGTTGCAACAGCTGTTTAGAAGAGTTTAGCTTTCTAGGTCTGCTGTTAAATAGGTGTGGGAATGCAAAAATGGGCCTATCTTTACCCTCAAGTAATTAGTTTTAGTCCATGTCATGTAGAGACATACCTGTGGCAATGACAGGATCTTTCATAAGCTCTCTTGTTATAGGACATAGGAACTCATCAGGAACAGAAACCGAGGTCATTGTCATCCTGAGTTCTTCAATTTTCTGGAGAACTTTACTGCGCAGGCCTAGAGACTCTGAAAAATTATTTGTACATGAAGTGGACAGCACAACAGGTAAGGCAAAGAGGTCAGGTCTTGGAATATGTTACAGGAGACATAGCTCCATCTCACCACCCCCTAAACCAAAAGCCTGCAGCCACCCCTGGCTCCCACTCCAGTCAGCTCTGCCACAGGTTCTCTCTCCTGCTGTGCAACAGGAAGTTTGGGTAGTAATGAAAACAGTCAGTAAAACCAGTGCAGGTGCAGCAGAGCCATGGCAGAGCAGTGGCCTGGTGGCCATGCAATTGACCTACAGAGTGCGAGTGCAGCACTGCCCTGCAGCCACAGCCTGCCACGGGACACTGCAGGGCTGGCCTTGGCACAGGACAAAGCAGTGCCAGTGGGAAGGTTCAGCTGTGCACCTCCAACAGACTGGATCTCCCTTCACCTTCGCGCTGGCATTCAACACGCCAGGTCATACCCACCTCTGATACACTACACTGCTGAACAGCGCTGCCGTCTGCGGCTTACAAAGGCACAACTGAAAGGTGCCTGAGCCTGCGGTTTTTAAAGAACACTGATGTCCTCCAAACTGCAAAGACTGTGTGAAAAACTTCTAGAGGTCTTTAGCAAGATCTTACATCACAGTCTCAGAGGAAAGAAAACAAGTTATCAAGGAGAGAAAGAACATGTTCATTCAAGCATTGGTATGGTGGTAGACACCTAAAATTTAGTTAAACAGGAATATGAATAACATTTAGGAATACTGTGGACAATGGAAAATTATTCATAAAATAAACATATTATATGAATAATAAGAAAATGTTGTTCATTTTAGGCAAATAGTATTTTCCTACTTTGTAAATGCTTGCGTTATGGCAGATAAAGAGCAATTTTTAAAGTCAGATATACGAGACCATAATTTCTATACCTTTCTATACCTTCTCCCCACAGAGAACTCTTTTTGTAGCAAGTCACACTACATTCGATTCTCACAGAACTTTCTAGTCAGCGTTATCTGATTAACCTCAGCTGGCAATTGCTGCAACAAAGTTTTATGCTACTTCAATGCTAAGGAAAATGTTTGCATAAACTGAGGAAGCCAAGTGTCTTTCATGGATGACAATTCCTGACAGATTCCCAGCATTTCTGTTATTTCTAGATTTCAGCAAAGCCAGCTGTTACACAGAGATAATATGATCCAATATGGACCAATTACACACACACACACAAAAAGAAAGGGAGCAGTCTTCCTACAACGAAAAATATCCAACTGTACTTTTTAATAGATTTCTTACCTCTTTCAGGCTTTTGTTGTACTTGACCTCACTTTAGCAAATGTATTAGCACCTAATTTACACCTAAATCTGGCCATCAAAAGTAATAGAGAACTTGCATTTCGGAAGTTCCAGTGCAGTTCACTATTTTAAATCTTCTTATTTCATAATGACCACTGTGGAATCATGACTAATATGGTGCTTCCTTTTGATTCCTTCTAAAATGTAATCACAGTTTTGCAATAAAGCAATAGGACAGTGTATGAACCTGATGTATTAGAAATTGTCTGAGCCAGGCAAGCTTTGCTTGCTCCTTACCAAAAGTCATCATCAAATGCACACTTAGGAATTTCACTGTTCGATTCAAGGTTGGTGACCACCCGCAATTCTAAACATTGCACTTCTGCAGACTGATAGGAAAAACTACAGACTACCCGTTTACCAAAGTGAGAAACATGAATTATAGAGAAAAGCTGAAATTCCTTTTCCACAGCTTAATAATACAAGACCAAACAAGGAAAATAGAAACAAAATCAGGTAAGACCATTTAACATTATCAGTAGTGGAAGTGCATTTTATGTCTCCAGGTATGAGCAAACACACACAAAAAAAAAAGGAATACTGTGGACAATGTAAAATAAGGGGGTTTAACAGCCCTGGAAATGAAATAAAAAAGGCATTTCAGGGGGGAAAACTCCATGTATGGAACTCCTAACTTGCTTTCATTCCAACATTTCAAGTACTCTAGAGATTAAAAACTATTTGGATTTCAATACTCTTACCAATTTTTAATTCATTAGCAAGACTTTCCTTAGTAAGATTCAGTAGTTCCTTGCCATCAATATTATTCATTTTGAAAAGTCCAACAAAGTCTGTTAAATCCTGTGCACAGAGCCAGGCTGAAACATCATCCTCTGACCAGTCCTCTATAGCCACCTTTGATTCATTTTCTACAGTACCTCCTTTGAAAATGAAAAAGAGTTAAAAAACAAAACAAAACAAAACAAAACAAACCCAAATTAACACTATCCTCCCTCCCCCACAAAAAAAAACCAAAAAAACTCACCACAACCCCCCAAAAGCAAACAACAATGAAATTCTCAGTCCAAAGAAACAATGTCCTCAATAGATCCTGTTTTTAAGTGTTCTCAGTACTATACATTCTTCAACTAAGAAAATAAATGCTTCTTAGAGATTCTTTTGTGAGGGAGGGCAGTAATTTGGGTTTACCTTTTACCTGTCAATTTTCAAAGTTTAGAAGAATTTAATCTCTTAGATGCACACACTTCTGTCAAATTTGAATTTAACAAACAACCAGAAAAGTTAGCAGACACTGGAATCACCCTGCACATCCTTAGAAGGCACACCAAAATCCAAACTTACTGTTGCGCTTTGAAAAAAGACAAAATATACCTTTGTTCCACACACATGAGGCGCTGGTGTAAATTGTACCATTAGTTATCCTATATTAATGGCACTAATGTCATTTGTACAATTAGCTTTTCACCTATAACAACTGGCAAGGTGCATTTCTAATTGACAATTACACTTGCAATTAGCATATTTTCAACTCATCACAAATTACAGGTGTCCAAGAAGTGCTTCAACACTGGCAATAACATTCACCTCTTAAAGGCCAAAAATAAGCAATTGCAAATATCAGAAAAACAGATAGACCAAATTAATAAAAGTAAGATACGTCTAGTATTTTTTTCTTTACAAAATAATAAAAAGAGAGTACCTCTTCTGGGCATTAATCAGGCTACTTAGAAGATAAAAAGCATGCACACAATCCTGATGTTACACATTAAGTGCAGGTAAGAATGAGGGATTTTTGCATCTTCAGAAGGTGTTTTGAATTTAAAAGAACAGATTTCAAATACTTCACACACTGACCTGCACAGGGTTGCTTAAGGTCAAGCTGCCATATGTGCACAGTTTTATCCATTGAGCCTGTGGCAAGTAAAGGACTATGTGGTGCAAAAGCACAAGTTGTAACATATCTACAAATAAAAAAAAAAAGTCTGAAAATTCATCAGAAAAGGATTTCTTTTATTTATGAAACAGAATAATCATGCTGGTTTCTTACCTTGTATGCTGAGACAAAGTATGAAGGGTATTGCCAGTACTCTGTAAAAAAGTTATTGTGATTTTAAATCTTAAAGAATAAAAAAAGTGTTTCTTCACTTGTTTGCTTCCTTTCAAAACAGGGAATATTGCTTCTTGAAAAGTGACAGAAGGCACCTTCAGAGAAGTTACACAACTTTGACAAAGCTGATCAGCAGCAGAATCAGAAATGCAACTGGAATTTCCTGCTTTAAGCCCATATTTGACGCCCTGGAGCATTGTTCCCCTGCACAATCAGCCAGCGTGGAACATGCAGGGAGAAGAGTGCTGGAAACACTGACTGAATTAAATCCATATTGGCTGGTTGGTTGTGTAGATAAAGACATTTCTTCTATAAATCTTGTATTAGAAATGACCAAAAGGGTCATTGTGGGGGTCAACTCACAAGCCTTCAATTGGACCTTAATTATTATTAACCACACCTATTTGGCCTATTCTCTATTTGGCCAAGAAATACTGACTAAAAAATGAAATCCCTGAATTTTGGCAGTTTTAACTTATTATCGAAATATTTTCCCTCCTATGAAAAATAGCATTTCTTTGACAGGTACAGACAGGTTGGAAAGATGATGAGAAAAATTATTCTGAATCACTAATTGATCAGTCAGCACTCCAATATTTTGAGCTGTCCAACGTGACTGAAGTTCCCTAATATAGGCTGAAATCTCTCTCCCTCCCACAAAGATTTATTGTCGCTACTTTTCCCCACAGAATCACAGGATGGCTGGGGACCTCTGGAGATCATATAATCCAACCCCTCTGCTAAAGCAGCATCACCTAGAGCAGGTGTCCAGGCAGGGTTTGAGTATATCCAAAGGAGAATTTCAGAACTAGAAAACTTATTGTCCCATTTGATAAAAACCTAAGGCCACAAAAGCTGATGAACAGTATTAAGAAATATTTAGGCTGTGGTTTCCTTCATCTTCCAATTTTCTGAGGCTCCTGAACTCTAGAGGACATCTTACGTACCTGTCTAAACTACTAAAATAACTGGGCCAAAAACTTTGCAGGTATTGTATTAGTGATTTTGCCAAAAAACTTTAATGCTAATTTTAAAATTGTATCAATACAACAAGTATGTGCAGAGCAAGCTGAAGAAGTTTAAAATTTGTTCATCCTTCATTTTCAGCAAAATTACTATTTTTAATACTATAAAGTATTAAAGGTATATTTATCACTTACAGGTGAATAATAAAGAAGATAACAATGTTACTATAGAAAATGCTTAAACAATAGGTTTTAAAGACATTGTGCTTAATATAAAAATTTTCTTGAGTTCTTTATTATGCTTCTATTTGCACTTTACATATAACTAACTACAGAATTTCTATGTTCACCATTCCTGATTTTATGTCAAAAGTTACAGTCTTCCGTGCTTTGGAAGCTAAGCTAAAGTTAGGATAAGAAAAAAATCCTTCCGCTTCAATATGAATCTCGTAATACTCGTAAGTATGGAATTAATTGAGTAACACCCTGCTGCAGAGAAATCAACTGACAAATCCTCACAATGTAAATAGAAAGTGAGAAAGATTGATCAACTCTCAGGAGATATTTTTCCTTAGACTCCTTCCCCTCCTGCCCCCAAATGCACAGTAAGCATTTGGCTTAGTATAATTTGTATTCTTTAGTATTTTTTCATTGCTACGACACTGCAGAAGCAGTGCTTATATTTAAAGACAACCCCAACAAATGATCCGGTATTACGCTATACTTACAGTTTCATAGATTATGACGCACTTGTCCACAGACCTTAAAAAAATACATTGACATGAAAGTGATGCAGAGAAGGAAAAGGAAAGTGTTTCGTTAACTTTTTCTACAACCCAAGATTTCAAACTCAATCACCTAGAAGACACAGACTGATTGTAAAGACATTTCAACAGCTCTAGAGGTCACAGAACTATTCCTTAATTATTGATAATAAATATTTAGAAATTTGTAACTCTTTTGAACTTTCTGTTTTACAATATTGAAGCATGAACCTGGACAGCCTGACATTTCAACAAGGTGCTGCTTACCCCGAGACTATCATCTGTCCATCACATGAAAATGCACAAGCCAGAACTGGGGCAGAGTGCCCATCCAGTGTGCATTTATATTTTAACTGAACACCTAAAAATACAAAAAAAGTAAATTATTACATATGGCTATACTTGACAAGGTATAACACAAGCTGCTCTAAGAAGCCCCAAGCTCCACCAAAGATGTGACTCTGTGACATACTGTTTGCAAAAAAGGGGATAAAAAGATCACAGAGACAACTTCCCCTTTTAATATCTCGAATTTTATCACTTTGTAGTCTTAGCATGTCTCACAAGATTTTAGATAATTAAATGTGTACCTGGACATACAGTATTAATGCTTACACACTTTTTTATAAAGGAGATTACAAAAAAGCACCCACTGAAGATATTTTTGGCAATTTACTTGGTTTCCACATTGTAGTTTTTGCAGGAGCCAACATTCTTTTCTCCAGCTCTTATTCAAGACCCGGGATATACTGAAACATGAAAACAAACCTCTCCCTGGCCAGGCAGATTAAGAGGTTTTAATCTATCAACCCGCTGAAAGGCCACAGTAGAATTTTTTTTAAATCTTTACTTACAATACTTGTTAAATAGTTTGCTAAATAAAATCTATATGGCACAGCATCACAAAGTGCTGAATGCCTTAGCTGTTCTCCAGCTAATAATTAAAAGAAAACTTTCAACTTGTGGTTAGTTTGGCTGTGAATCCAGTAGTACAAATTTGATTTTCAATTTAAATTGTCACTAAAGACCTAAGACATTGGTATATCCAAAAAACATTTCTATACAAACCTAAGAAATCTGCAAACAAAATAAGCCAGAGTTTGATATGATTATCTTGTCCACAGGAAGCCATCTGGAAGTATTTGAATCCATTTTCACTATCTGATACAATCAAAATATATAAATGAGAGTCAGAAACATTGAAAATAACAGCAGATCAGTAAAGTACATCAGCATAAAAATAATTGCAGAAGTTCTAAAACAGTTTGGACATAAGAAATAGGTATCATTATACTCTTTTCTGAATAAGTAGATTAAGACCAGAGCTGTGCTCATGTTTTAAATTTTCTTGGTGGGAAATGTTTGAGTCCTCTGATTATACTGCTAGAGTCTTTAAATCTAAATGATATGGTTATATCCATTTTTTCTACAGTTTTGCAATTCTCAAAATTAACCACGTACAAAATTTGAGAGTATCTGACAGGGAATTTTCATACTTTTACACATTCAACTTTTCTCTTTTATAAACTGACATTTCATGACTGCAGTCCAGCCAAACACTCAGCAAATACTGCATTAAGTGTGAAATACAACAATAGTTTTATAGCTTTCCCTTCTGGATTCAGTGGCTATGAACATTTCTGAATCATGTTCCACGACTGGACTGTTAGATGCATAAGACAGTGGTTGGATGGTTGCAACCTCAGGGTAGTGGTGAATGGCTCAGAGTCCCAATGTACCAGTGGTGTCCAGTGGTGTCCCTGGGTGGGTTCTGTATTGGGAACACTGCTATTTAATATCTTCATTAAGATATTTAATAGGCAGCAAGAAGGAAGCAAGCACACCCTCAGAAAATTTGGAGATGACATCAAGCTGAGTGGCGCAGGTGACACGAGAAGGACAAGGATCTGGGAGGACCCTAGAGGACCCTGGACAAGCTCGAGCGCTGGCCCATGGGAACCTCAGGTGCTGGCGGCAGCCGGACTGGGGCAAGCCCCAGTAACAATCCAGGCTGGGGGGGAACAGGTGGAGAGCAGCCCTGCCAAGAGGATTTGGGACTGCTGGTGGGTGAGAGGCTGTGAACATTGCATCACTTGCCAGGTTCAGTTCCAGCTTCACCTCAGCCTTCCTCATCCCCTCCCTACACAATTGTAATTCATCTCTATACTTTCCCCAGGTTACACATCTTTGTTCCCACTGCCTGTGCACTTACTTCTTGTCTTTTAGTTTGACCAGCAGTTCTTGACTCAGCCATGCAAGTCTCTTGCCCTCCTTGCCCAGTTTCTGGCTCCTGGGGACCACTGACTCTTGCACTCAGTAGAAGACCTCCCTAAAGATCTGCCAACTCTGTTCCATTCCCTTGTCCCTGAGGGCAGTCTCCCAGGGGATCCGACTGACAACCTCCCTGAAGAGCTGGAAGTCTGCCTTCCTAAAGTTCAGGAGCCTGCCTCTATTCCTTACCTGACCTATATTCCTTGGTAAACTCCACCAAACTCCACCACAACAGCTCTAGATCCCATGAGCTCCTAGGCAACTGTGACTGAATCCACTCCAAAGGCAGAAGAACCACCTATTACAGCCTAAAGCACAAAGAACCTATCAGACACTCTGGATCAAAACTTGCTCTGAATCAAGCAGGTAAAGAGAATCTCAATTTAAAACTATCTATAATTGTTCTGGATAAGCACTACTTCTATGCATTTCATAATGTATTAAATCTGCCAAAAATCCCAGAAGGTTCAAGCATTGATGATTAAACAGCACATACAAGGAAATATGTTGACTTTCAATAATATATAGATTAAAAAATCAAGAATTATCAGAAATCAGCCAGAACAAATCCACAGCGCAGGAAATACCTGCTTTGTTGCCTGTTTATCTTGGCAGAAGGCTGTAATTTTTAAACCAAGAGAATAATTTCAATATGATATGGAGTGGTGGAAATTACACTCTGATCTGTTTCAGCTGCAACATATTTTTTGCTCTCAGACGCAATTCTTAGTTCATGATGGAGTTTTTTGTGTAGTATTTTCACCAAGTATGATCCTGCACCTTTCAGAGGGCATATATTTGTTTGATTTGGTATTGTCAGTCACTAATTCTCTGCTCCGAAGTGTATGTTCACATCCTTCCTCCTCAGGTTCCTCCTGCTTTCTTTCCCACTGCTTCTCTCCTGTTTTCATCCACTCTGCATCACCTCCTTAGACAGGGTGGTACACACACAGTAGTACTTATTGCCAGGTTCAGCACTTGAAGATGCAAGTGGCTGCTCAGTTATAACTTTTGGGGCCTTTGAAAGGGCAGCTTGTGTATTCTGAATACAAAAGCCTAAATATGTCTATGAAGATCTGGAAAGCACAAAAGTATACACACAAGATTGTTAAGTGAAGTTGCTTCATTACTTCCTAAAGCTGACAAAGAGTTTTTTTCCCAATTTCCTAACCTCCACTAGAAGCAAATGACTATGTGATCAAATGCTAAAACAGCTCCAAGATTTCTGAACATCTTAGTGGAATGCAGGAGATTCTGGGCTCATTACTCCCCCAAATTCCTCTAAATGACAAAGTCAGGTGCAGGAAAATAGCCTATCTGTTCATATTCCAAAGTTCAAGCATTTAGCTTATTACATTTACAGCTCTCTGCATTGTTTTAATCCAGTCCTGCTCCTTGGGAACCAAAGTATGAAAGAGACAAGTGAGAATGGTAATCAAACACTGCATCTCCTAACACCCTGGTCTGCCATGGGGGCAATTAGCTACTCAAAGTTATCACCTTGTCTGTTGACCTAGTACACTCCTTGCCACCAACCCGACCATAACCTTTCCTTAAGAATATTCAGAATATTCCAAAACATCAGCTATTCACAAGGTCATTTGTATCTTGAGCACCAATGGCAAAAATAATATGAAAACAAGAGCTAGGGAGAAATAAACATCTCTTTTTTAAAATGTTCCTCCTCTGATGAGTTGAATAACTAACCAGATACTGGATGTGAAGAAATATCACAGCAGGTAACGCCAAGATCATGTGCTTTTTCATTATACAGGCATCTCATTTTATCATCCCAAATGGTTAAATCACCACTAGATGATCCAGTGACAAAGATGTTTCCATTGGGAGAAAATGCACAAGCCATCAAAGAACCACCTTTAACTTTCCCAGATCTGAAAAGCAAGAGTACACAGGATTTGAATTTAGAGTAGGTAAAGTTCTACAAAGTGACCTCTCAAATGCAGTCTGATGCAATAAGCCAAACTCTTCTATGGTTTGCACTTTGGAACTAGCTAACAGAGGAAAGAGAAACTCAAAGCAACTATGAAAAGAGAGCAAAATAAGCTCTGCAGCAGGTACCAGACCAGCTCTTTGACAGCAGGAGGAAAAACATGAGATGGAGGCCCGAGGCAATAATTTTAACTGAGTGATAAAATAATTTTCAAACTAAAGACAATTTGCATTGATTTAACCCTTAAAAGGCACAATGCAGTGTTAAAATTCTATGGCAGGATACATTTTAAAAGTCAAAGACAAATATACAACTATAATTAACACAGATTTAAATGTACACAAACAAGGGGGAAAAAGACTGACAATTCTTCTGTTTTAGAGACAAAAGAGAACACCTAATAGCCCATATGATAAGGTGTACCTGAGTGGTATACTTGGTGATTTATGATGTAGGATTAATTTTGCACCACTTGAACACAAGAGAAAGCAAGATAGAAATTATGTATTTTAACTAAGTCAGCCAAAGCACTTTGCAAAACCGATCTTCAAAGAAAATTTCTAGCAGATATGGAAGTGTGGTCAACCCTCAGGAAGGAAGTGGGATCAACCTGACATCCTTTACATTATCTGATAACCTAAAGTTAATCGAAAGAGTCTCACTCCTTTTAAAGGACACCAGATCCAGCCAAGAGTGCATAGCTGAGTCTTGAAGCGCGGGGAGAAAATCACAGCCATGAGAAACAGTCACATGACAAGAAATGTCAGAACTATTTACTCTGTCATCATACTTCGTAGAACAGCTGCTAATGCTCTTTTACTGACAGAAATTTTATTTACTGCCAGAGGTGTCAAACTTAATGCCACAGAAGACAAATCAATTAAATTTTACTCAGTGTCACACTAATCAGACCCATGACCTTCTAAAAAGCATTGTCTCCCTTAATTCTTTTATTAAGAATATTACCAAATCCACTACAGTGCTTCCCATTTTTATATGTACAATCCTTTTTCTTTAGTGTAGCTTTTACAAATTTCATTCTTTCACACAAAAAGTTGCTGATTCTGCTCTGAAAGCAACAATAAAATAAATATCATTGTGCATGCATTTAAAATTTGCAGGCCAAATACTACTGAACAGGAAATAGAGACCAGTAAGAAACACACACAAGTCAACTTGCTTTCCTGTTGTTTACATCCACCATAGAACGTATTTAAACAGCCACCTTACTTCACAATCTGAACTGTCAATTACAACAGCTGAGTAGATAAGGAGCAAATTTTATGTAATTTTATTATAATTACCATCCATATAATTTAGTCAACTGACAAAACACTGTAGTAAAATGTTTACTAATTTTTAGCATCAACACAATCAACTGTTTCAAAGAAACAGAGGACCACATATTGACATTAGATGGTTAACTAACTTCCTCCGACATAATTTTTAAGTACTTTGATGATTTCTGTGTTATACTAATTTCAACTATTAAAAACAGGACATGTGCATTTTTCTACCTGCAATTACAAATCACAATAAAAATATTCATCAGCTGAAAATACATACACACGTGCACATCCCAAAATAGATATAACGTTGACTACTGCTGGCCTGTTAACACTCTGAAATGAACTTTCAGTAGTTGAAGGGGATAGGATCATAATGTTAAAATTTTTTCTTATTTCTGTACAATGAAAACACCAAAGCAGAATAACTTCTGCTTGTAATAACAATATAATTTCTTTGTAGTCATTATACATCCACCATTCAACTAGAAGAAAACTAGGATGTAGGTCTAAAATATGCACCACTGCATGTATTAAGAGCATACAATTGTAAAAAATGTTGTTTTCATATTTCTGGGTTTTTCCCTTCAGCAACAAGCATTCTGAATAAAAAAAAATCTCTTCACTAGTAATGTCTCCAAACAAACCCTCAGATTTCAGAATACTAATGAGTGAATTTCCTGATTTTTCTGAATGATAAAATTAGGGAAAAATAGGTTATCAGTACCTCTTTACTACCAGAAACCATTTCAGTGTTTCTTTATGTATTACAAAAAACATGGTGGCAAAAATCTTGGACAATTTATGGACAAATTTCCAGATTTACACAATTTCAAGTAACTATAATCAATCATTCTGAAAACCTGTAGTTTCCCATATAAATCACCGCTGTGGAAGGCAAAGAGGCCACAAAATGAGGGACATGCTTGACAGGGAACTACCAACATCAAACACTTCTGTCTTTCAGAAACAGCTGCTCCCTCAATCCTGAGTGAAACATCAGTTTGCTCAAATTCTTAACTACTTTTCTAACTATAGAGAGTAATTTAGTTGGATAATAAGCCCTAAAACCTAATAATGTCTTGCCCAAGTACAGATTACAACAACTGGCCTAAACAATTCACTGAAAGACCAAGATGTAAAGGACTCTGAAGATAGCTCTAAGGTTCATGCCTTTAACTATGCAACACCAATAAATATACTCATCTGCTTTGTTTCAAATGTTTCTTGGAAACCTATGTGAAATGCTGTCTGTCATGCTTAACTTATTTAGCACCGATACTTCTTTCAGTCACTTTATGTCTTAAAATGTACAGTTTCAGGACAGGTCCATAGTTTCCAAACTCTGGTTGCTGGATTACCAGCAAGCTTCTAAGACCTTCCTGGACACCAAACTCCTAATAATTAAACATTTAATTTATACTACTATGTGTAAAGCACACAGTACAGTCAGGCTCCACTAACTGTGCATTATGTACCACAGTTTGCTGACCCACCCTTTAGGAACCAGATGCATACAATGTGCAATGCATCCTGATCTCATGTTAAATCAATGAAATTAACTTTAAAAAAATCAGGATTCAGATGTATGATGGCCTTGTAAAAATTAAAGCTTCTTGAGTTTGCATTGTTTAACTTAAAAAACCAAAAAGCTTCTTAGCACTTCTCCCTCTCCTATCGATAATCTTTCGGTCATCTAAATCCTATCCCCGTTTCGTTGTGATATCCATCAGTGCTGTCAGTCTAGCACACTGCTTGAACTATATTCACCTCAAAACAAAGTATTTGTCAGAAAATACTTGGCACTCACCGGTACAGTTTCATGGACTGCACGTTCCAAAGAACGACGCTGCCATCTGCTGCCCCTGCCAACAGGTATGTGGCCTGAGGAGAGAAGCGGCAGACCCTGACGGGGCTGGCCCCGGGCTGCTGGAGCACGGCCAGCCTGCGGCCGTCGCGGGTGTCCCACAGCGCCGAGGTGCCGTCCGTGGAGCACGAGGCCAGCACCAGCCCCGACGGCGAGAAGCAGCAGCAGTGCACGGCGTACGTGTGACCTTCCAAAGGCGAGTACGGGAGCTCAGCGAAGTTGCTCAAAGAATAAACACGAATTGTTTTGTCCAAGGAACAAGTAGCCAAGCACGATGATGAGAAGGCACAATAATTTACATCATCACTATGATCTGATAAAGTGTGAATTAATGTCGCCATTTGAAAAAAAAACCTGAAAAATATTTAAACAGACTTAATTTTCCTGTTTCTTAAATGAAACATACTACCTTAGCAAGACAACTTCTGAAGGAAAAAAAAGGAAAGAAAAACCTATCTGCAAAGTAAGATTTTCACCTAGCATTGTTTAAGCAGAGAATCATAAAATCACAGACTAGTTTGGGTTGAAAGGGACCTTAAAGCCCATGCAGTTTCATCCCCTGCCATAGGCAGGGACACCTTCCACTATCCCAGGTTGCTCCAAGCCCCATCCAGCCTGGCCGTGAATGCTTCCAGGGATGGGGCAGTCACAGCTTCTCTGGACACCCTGTGCCAGGGCTTCACTATCCTCACAGCCCAACCTTAGCCTTCCCAACCTAATCCCTGACTGCCCGAAAGACCTCTCTCTAGTCCTCCCAGTGTACCTGTCCTTACTTGCATCCCTTTACTTTTTGTTTGAATTTGTCCAAGAGCTCCCTTCTGCTTACTTTCACAGATAGCAACAGTAGCGATGGCAAAGCATCAGCGCAATACCACATACTTCTGTTCCCAATCCAAAGCTTGACCAGCCTGACTAAAACATTTAAGTCAAAATGTGAATATTAATTGGGTGATCAGCATTGGAACCTCTCCAGAAATTGCATTTGCTGCTACACAGAACAACAAAAGGCAATGTGAACTTCACACGCATTTTTCCAGGATGTAAAACTGCTAGAACCAGTTTAAATTGCATCAGACAAGTGATTTACACTGCTCAGGTCCAGGAAATCCCCAAAGAGGTACATTCCAACCAGTTGTTCCCCATGCTGCAGATCACAGAGAAATTTCTTGAGAATAAATGCACAGAGCCAAAATGAAGTGCCTATAGCTCTTATAAGCTGTTTATAATGAAAACCCAGAAATACTATTTATATTGAGTTAACATATAATAGTCTGCTGTTTTAGATAAGTGCTTAATTCTGAATAATACTTTCAGTGCTGAGGCATCTGTGAACAAAACTATATATACTCACACTTTTTTTTTTTTGCATAGAAACATACACACACACATATGTTTGTATGTATGCGGACATGTAAGTATGTATAAATGTATGCACACATATGCAGAGGTATGCACATATACCTACAGACACAAAGGTACATATGTAAGGGCAAAATACTCTCTTCAGACAGTGTATGGTCCACCGATTTAGTTAAAGACAAGATAATTGAATACTACCTACTTTAGCTTCAGGATGCTCAGTTTTACTACCACTCTAAAACCATTAAACAAATGAAGTATCAATAACATAGCTGCAGAAAGAAAATAAACATATTTTCTTCAACTACGAGAAACCGAAGAGTCAGAGAAAACTTAACATCTGGAAAGATGAGCTGAAAAAGGCACCTTGATCTCACTGTCAGGAGACTTTCAGGAGCTCACTGCAGAAAAGCAAACCTAAGAACAAGAGGTTTCAGTATCAACAAATCGACTGAGGGAGCTAGGACCAGCGGGAGCATTCGTCACCAGAGAGATGTTCAGCACCACAGCATCATCTCTGGCAATTACGTATTTTTTCTCATAATCCACGAACCAGCAGCACCGGCCCACGGGAACAGCTGCAGCAATTCCCCACACGGCTGGCAGCCCCTTCCCTACTGCTCTCCCCGCAGCCTAGAGCCCCACCCAACCCATCGAGCCGGCAGCGCGGCCGGGACGCGCTCGGAAGGTCGGCGGAGTCACCCCGAGCTCCAGTGGCAGGTGCCGGGTAAACAAGACCCTGCCCCGGCTGCGCGAGGACCCCGCGGCCCCCAGT